>NW_026525185.1:35000-62500 GCF_943734705.1 Anopheles coustani
GCGTGGACCAGGGGAGAACTGAACTTTATACTTCACACCACAGTAAGTCTACGTGTCCTCTTCCACATAGGGCAAGCTAGAACTAACTATCTTACCCAGGACTGCCGAAGCAGCGTGGACCAGGGGAGGAACACACTTTTCATAGAAACGTAAGGCATCCATGACTGCCATAGTGCGTAAGCCGCCGCTGTGCGCGTAAACCCGTTCCCCGTAGGGAGGAGTCAAGCCGCCGCTTAGAGACGAAGTATGAAGTGTCCTCTTCCACATAGGGCAAGCTAGAATGAACTATCTTACCCAGGACCGCCGAAGCAGCGTGGACCAGGGGAGAACTGAACTTTATACTTCACACCACAGTATTGAGTAATGTGCCCTCTTCCACATAGGGCAAGCTGGAATGTTCCATTTTACCCAGGACGGCCGAAGCGGCGTGGACCAGTGGAGGACTACACAATCATGAGGTTTGATATCGACTTGTGTGTTTCAATAGGATACCGATGGTATGGTTTGAACCGATTTGATTTAGCCATTCTGAAGTCATCACTTGGTTGAAGCGCTGAACTAGGGAGGCATCGTTTACATATATATTGGTTTTCGCATGCTCTACTAGGTTAATGTCATGAGGTTGGCTATCGAGCATGCCCAAGTGATGACTTGATTGTGTGCTTGCTTGAATTCTTCACATTTCATACCATCGGTTAGTTGTCGAATCATTCCTCGATCATAACCTTCGTTCTTGGTTCATGTATGCTCTCTTCCACATAGGGCAAGCTAGAATTAACTATCTTACCCAGGACCGCCGAAGCAGCGTGGACCAGGGGAGAACTATACTTTGTCTTGTATGCCCTCTTCCACATAGGGCAAGCTAGAACTAACTATCTTACCCAGGACCGCCGAAGCAGCGTGGACCAGTGGAGGACTATACTTTGTTCATAACACCACAGTATTGAGTAATGTGCCCTCTTCCACATAGGGCAAGCTAGAATGAACTATCTTACCCAGGACCGCCGGAGCAGTGTGGACCAGTGGAGGACTACACAATCATGAGGTTTGATATCGACTTGTGTGTTTCAATAGGGTACCGATGGTATGTTTTGAACCGATTTGATTTAGCCATTCTGAAGTCATCACTTGGTTGAAGCGCTGAACTAGGGAGGCATCGTTTACATTACTTGTATATATATTGGGTTTCGCATGCTCTACTAGGTTAATGTCATAGGGTTGGCTATCGAGCATGCCCAAGTGATGACTTGATTGTGTGCTTGCTTGAATTCTTCACATTTCATACCATCGGTTAGTTGTCGAATCATTCCTCGATCATAACCTTCGTTCTTGGTTCATGTATGCTCTCTTCCACATAGGGCAAGCTAGAATTAACTATCTTACCCAGGACCGCCGAAGCAGCGTGGACCAGGGGAGAACTATACTTTGTCTTGTATGCCCTCTTCCACATAGGGCAAGCTAGAATTAACTATCTTACCCAGGACTGCAAAGCAGCGTGGACCAGTGGAGGACTATACTTTGTTCATTACACCACAGTATTAAGTATGGTGTCCTCTTCCACCATAGGGCAAGCTAGAACTAACTATCTTACCCAGGACTGCCGAAGCAGCGTGGACCAGGGGAGGAACACACTTTTCATGGAAACGTAAGGCATCCATGACTGCCATAACGTAAGCCGCCGCTGTGCGCGTATACCCGTTCCCCGTAGGGAGGAGCAAGCCGCCGCTTAGAGACGAAGCATAAAGTGTCCTCATTCCACATAGGGCAAGCTGGATGAATCCATTTTACCCAGGACGGCCGAAGCGGCGTGGACCAGGGGAGAACTGAACTTTATACTTCACACCACAGTAAGTCTACGTGTCCTCTTCCACATAGGGCAAGCTAGAACTAACTATCTTACCCAGGACTGCCGAAGCAGCGTGGACCAGGGGAGGAACACACTTTTCATAGAAACGTAAGGCATCCATGACTGCCATAGTGCGTAAGCCGCCGCTGTGCGCGTAAACCCGTTCCCCGTAGGGAGGAGTCAAGCCGCCGCTTAGAGACGAAGTATGAAGTGTCCTCTTCCACATAGGGCAAGCTAGAATGAACTATCTTACCCAGGACCGCCGAAGCAGCGTGGACCAGGGGAGAACTGAACTTTATACTTCACACCACAGTATTGAGTAATGTGCCCTCTTCCACATAGGGCAAGCTGGAATGTTCCATTTTACCCAGGACGGCCGAAGCGGCGTGGACCAGTGGAGGACTACACAATCATGAGGTTTGATATCGACTTGTGTGTTTCAATAGGATACCGATGGTATGGTTTGAACCGATTTGATTTAGCCATTCTGAAGTCATCACTTGGTTGAAGCGCTGAACTAGGGAGGCATCGTTTACATATATATTGGTTTTCGCATGCTCTACTAGGTTAATGTCATGAGGTTGGCTATCGAGCATGCCCAAGTGATGACTTGATTGTGTGCTTGCTTGAATTCTTCACATTTCATACCATCGGTTAGTTGTCGAATCATTCCTCGATCATAACCTTCGTTCTTGGTTCATGTATGCTCTCTTCCACATAGGGCAAGCTAGAATTAACTATCTTACCCAGGACCGCCGAAGCAGCGTGGACCAGGGGAGAACTATACTTTGTCTTGTATGCCCTCTTCCACATAGGGCAAGCTAGAACTAACTATCTTACCCAGGACCGCCGAAGCAGCGTGGACCAGTGGAGGACTATACTTTGTTCATAACACCACAGTATTGAGTAATGTGCCCTCTTCCACATAGGGCAAGCTAGAATGAACTATCTTACCCAGGACCGCCGGAGCAGTGTGGACCAGTGGAGGACTACACAATCATGAGGTTTGATATCGACTTGTGTGTTTCAATAGGGTACCGATGGTATGTTTTGAACCGATTTGATTTAGCCATTCTGAAGTCATCACTTGGTTGAAGCGCTGAACTAGGGAGGGGCATCGTTTACATATATATTGGTTTTCGCATGCTCTACTAGGTTAATGTCATAGGGTTGGCTATCGAGCATGCCCAAGTGATGACTTGATTGTGTGCTTGCTTGAATTCTTCACATTTCATACCATCGGTTAGTTGTCGAATCATTCCTCGATCATAACCTTCGTTCTTGGTTCATGTATGCTCTCTTCCACATAGGGCAAGCTAGAATTAACTATCTTACCCAGGACCGCCGAAGCAGCGTGGACCAGGGGAGAACTATACTTTGTCTTGTATGCCCTCTTCCACATAGGGCAAGCTAGAACTAACTATCTTACCCAGGACCGCCGAAGCAGCGTGGACCAGTGGAGGACTATACTTTGTTCATTACACCACAGTATTAAGTATGGTGTCCTCTTCCACATAGGGCAAGCTAGAACTAACTATCTTACCCAGGACCGCCGAAGCAGTGTGGACCAGGGGAGGACTATACTTTATACTTCACACACTAGCCATACTGAAGTCATCACTTGGTTGAAGCGCTGAACTACGGCGGGGTAATCGTTTACAGGTTATAATCATATAGCTGCATGCTCATTAGTAGATAATGGAATATTGTATGGCAATATGAGCATGCCCAAGTGATGACTTTGTTTCAAGCTCAACAGGTAGGGTATTGAGTCCTCTTCCACATAGGGCAAGCTAGAATGAACTATCTTACCCAGGACCGCCGGAGCAGCGTGGACCAGTGGAGGACTCTATACTTTATACTTCACACCACAGTATTGAGTACGACTTGCATAAAGCCCCTAATGAGAACCACGAGGGCTCTCTCAATGTAGAACCACGAGGGCTCTAGTACCGATTCTCTCGGTACGGCTTGGTCCGTGTTCCTTTATGCTTGTACTCTAAGTATTAAGTATTGTGTCCTCTTCCACATAGGGCAAGCTAGAACTAACTATCTTACCCAGGACCGCCGAAGCAGTGTGGACCAGGGGAGGACTATACTTTATACTTCACACACTAGCCATACTGAAGTCATCACTTGGTGGGGGTGAACTACGGCGGTATCTATCGTTTTGGTTCGGTCTATATAGGGTCGCTTGCATGCTCATTCGAATATAATGTAATTGTGTATGGCAATATGAGCATGCCCAAGTGATGACTTTGTTTCAAGCTCAACAGGTAGGGTATTGAGTCCTCTTCCACATAGGGCAAGCTAGAATGAACTATCTTACCCAGGACCGCCGGAGCAGCGTGGACCAGTGGAGGACTCTATACTTTATACTTCACACCACAGTATTGAGTACTTCTTGCATAAAGCCCCTAATGAGAACCACGAGGGCTCTCTCAATGTAGAACCACAAGGGCTCTAGTACCGATTCTCTCGGTACGGCTTGGTCCGTGTTCCTTTATGCTTGTACTCTTAGAAAGTCTCAACCCGGAGGTCTTGACTTTGATTGTCATAGTTGGACTACGACGGGGCATCCGACCATTGCTGATCAAACACCCCTGATTCACCATCTTTCGGGTAGGCGGTACGCGTACCTCCGGACGCGGAAGTCTCAACCCGGAGGTCTTGACTTTGATTGTCATAGTTGGACTACGACGGGGTATCCGACTCATCGAATACCCCAGAAGCACACCATCTTTCGGGTAGGCGGTACGCGTACCTCCGGACGCGGAAGTCTCAACCCGGAGGTCTTGACTTTGATTGTCATAGTTGGACTACGACGGGGTATCCGACTCATCGAATACCCCAGAAGCACACCATCTTTCGGGTAGGCGGTACGCGTACCTCCGGACGCGGAAAGTCTCAACCCGGAGGTCTTGACTTTGGTTGTCATAGTTGGACTATGACGGGGCATCCGACCATTGCTGATCGAACACCCCTGTTACACCATCTTTCGGATAGGCGGTGCGCGACACCACCGACGCGGAAAGTCTCAACCCGGAGGTCTTGACTTTGTATTGTTGGATAGTCCTCTTCCACTATAGGGCAAGCTGGAAATATTCCATTTTACCCAGGACTGCCGAGGCAGCGTGGACCAGGGGAGAACTTCACGGAATCTTCAGGCATCCATGATTGCCATAGTGCGTAAGCCGCCGCTGTGCGCGTCAACTCGTTCCCCGTGAGGAGGAGTCTAGCCGCCGCTAAAAGACGAAGCATGAAGTGTCCTCATTCCACTATAGGGCAAGCTAGAATTAACTATCTTACCCAGGACCGCCGAAGCAGCGTGGACCAGGCGAGGACTATACTTTATACTTCACACCACAGTATTGAGTACGACTTGCATAAAGCCCCTAATGAGAACCACGAGGGCTCTCTCAATGTAGAACCACGAGGGCTCTAGTACCGATTCTCTCGGTACGGCTTGGTCCGTGTTCCTTTATGCTTGTACTCGCGGAAAGTCTCAACCCGGAGGTCTTGACTTTGATTGTCATAGTTGGACTACGACGGGGCATCCGACCATTGCTGACCGAACACCCCTGATTCATCATCTTTCGGATAGGAGGTGCGCCCACCTCCGACGCGGAAGTCTCAACCCGGAGGTTCGGACTTAGAGTTTTTCCCATTTAAAAGTTTTTCTCTTAGCCATACTGAAGTCATCACTTGGTGAACGATTGAACTAGGGCGGGTTAATCGTTTATAGGTATCATGTGGTTTGCATGCTCTCTTAGGTTAAGGTCATGTGGTTGGCTATCGAGCATGCCCAAGTGATGACTTTGTTTCACGCTTGCTTGATTTCTTCATGATTCCCTGTTATATAGTGTAATCATTCGAGAACAGGGAATCTTTGGTTTTGCTCAACAGGTATTGGATGTCAACTTGGTATCTAGATCGCATTAAGTCTCAACCCTTAGGTTCGGACTTGTATAGTGACATCTTGTTACGGTCTTGAGTCTCAACCCGCAGGTTCGGACTACTTAGTGTTTGATCGAATATAATATGGCAACTTGTGCCTAAGTCTCAACCCGCAGGTTCGGACTTCTGTTTATTTGGCCAATGTATGTATAAGGCAACTTGTGCCTAAGTCTCAACCCGCAGGTTCGGACTTGTGTATTTGTTCGAAGTCATGTATAAGGCAACGTGTGCCTAAGTCTCAACCCGCAGGTTCGGACTTGTTAGTGTTTCGTCAACTTTCATATGGCAACTTGTGCCTAAGTCTCAACCCGCAGGTTCGGACTTGTGTATTTGTTCGAAGTTATATATAAGGCAACTTGTGCCTAAGTCTCAACCCGCAGGTTCGGACTTGTGTATTTGTTCGAAGTTATATATAAGGCAACTTGTGCCTAAGTCTCAACCCGCAGGTTCGGACTTCATAGTGTTTCGTCAATGTTCATATGGCAACTTGTGCCGAAGTCTCAACCCGCAGGTTCGGACTTCTAACGTGTTTCGTCAACTATCATATGGCAACTTGTGCCTAAGTCTCAACCCGCAGGTTCGGACTTGTGTATTTGTTCGAAGTTTTATATAAGGCAACTTGTGCCTAAGTCTCAACCCGCAGGTTCGGACTTCTATAGTGTTTCGTCAATTATCATATGGCAACTTGTGCCGAAGTCTCAACCCGCAGGTTCGGACTTCTATAGTGTTTCGTCAATTATCATATGGCAACTTGTGCCGAAGTCTCAACCCGCAGGTTCGGACTTCTAACGTGTTTCGTCAACTATCATATGGCAACTTGTGCCGAAGTCTCAACCCGCAGGTTCGGACTTCTGGAAGGATCACTTGGCCACTAATGATCCTTCCGCAGGTTCACCTACGGAAACCTTGTTACGACTTTTACTTCCTCTAAATCATCAAGTTCGGTCAACTTCGATAAAGCAGACGCGGTTCACGAGGATCCAGCGAACGATCATCTCCAAAGACCTCACTAAATAATCCATCGGTAGTAGCGACGGGCGGTGTGTACAAAGGGCAGGGACGTATTCAACGCTGGCTGATGACCAGCACTTACTAGAAGTTCCGAGTTCATATGGACCATTGCAATCCATAATCCCTACTAAGTGAGTATTTGAGTGATTTCCCGTTCCTCTCGGAATAGGAGACACGCTGCTACCCACATTGTAGCACGCGTGTAGCCCAGAACATCTAAGGGCATCACGGACCTGTTATCGCTCGATCTCATTTTGCTAAACACAAATTGTCCTGCTAAGCAGCGTACCGTAAGTGCACTTGCGCACACGAACAGCGAAGGTGTCAGGTCATACTCCACCGAAAGGTCCTAACCCGTTCCAATCGGCATCGACGCATTAACGCTGACTGCGTTCTAGTTAGCATATGTGAGTCACGTTCGTTATCGGAATTAACCAGACAAATCAATCCACGAACTAAGAACGGCCATGCACCACTACCCTTAAATTTGAGAAAGAGCTATTAATCTGTCTCACCTCCATAAGTTCGGACCAGGTAAGTTTTCCCGTGTTGAGTCAAATTGAACCGCAAGCTCCATTTCATTGTGGTGCCCTTCCGTCAATTCCTTTAAGTTTCAACTTTGCAACCATACTTCCCCCGGAACCTGACTTTGGTTTCCCGGAAGCTACTGAGAGCACCTGGTTGTAGCGTCTCCCAATTGCTAGTTGGCATCGTTTACGGTTAGAACTAGGGCGGTATCTAATCGCCTTCGATCCTCTAACTTTCGTTCTTGATTAAAGAAAGCATCCTTGACAAATGCCTTCGCTTTAGTTAGTCTTACGACGGTCTACGAATTTCACCTCTCGCGCCGTAATACTAGTGTCCCCAACTACTTCTGTTAATCATTACCTCCGGTCTGAGTACAAACCAATGAAAGATTAGACCAAGGTCGTATTCCATTATTCCATGCAAGATTATTCTAGGGCGTTTGGGCACCCTGCTTTAAGCACTCTAATTTGTTCAAGGTAAACGTGAGCGGTCGAGCTCTATGTTACACTTGCACCCGTTGAAGGGCACACCATGACACAGACTTGGTGCCCTACCACACCATTGAGTCGCAACCAGATTCCGACTTGGCCCACCGACCACGGGTTGACCGGGTCGGCGGAGCCGGACTGTGTTGGACAAGTATCAACTTCGAACGTTTTAACCGCAACAATTTTAATATACGCTAGTGGAGCTGGAATTACCGCGGCTGCTGGCACCAGACTTGCCCTCCACTTGATCCTCGTAGAAGGATTTATGCTCTACTCATTCCAATTATGAAACATCATTAAAGAGTTTCATATTGTTATTTCTCGTCACTACCTCCCCGTCCCGGGATTGGGTAATTTACGCGCCTGCTGCCTTCCTTGGATGTGGTAGCCATTTCTCAGGCTCCCTCTCCGGAATCGAACCCTGATTCCCCGTTACCCGTTGCAACCATGGTAGTCCTCTATACTACCATCCATAGTTGATAGGGCAGATATTTGCGAGATCTGTCGTCGGTGCGAGACCATACGATCAGCATCATTATCCAGACTTCAACTCAATGACACGGAGAACCCGCGATTGGTTTGACTAATAAGTGCACCAGTTCCCGCGAGGGTCCTGGCATGTTGCATGTATTAGCTCTAGATTTTCCACAGTTATCCAAGTAACTAGGTTGATGATCTCGTAAATTATAGCTGTTATACTGAGCCTTATGCGGTTTCACATTAAATCTGTTTGTACTTAGACATGCATGGCTTAACCTTTGAGACGAGCGTATATTACTGGTAGGATCAACCAGAATTCCGACTTTGCGTTCGAATGTTCATTGTCCCATTGCACCCGGAGGAGCAAACACCACGTTCTATATGTTGTCAAGTCCGGTAGCACACGGGAGGCGAGCCCCCGTGCGAACCTCATTGCCCTCGTATCACACACACCCGATGCACCGGACAGGCACTTGAGCGGCATTCGACTCCGCTAAGCGCACGTGCGCCCGATTGTGCATGCGCTGACGGGGCCTTCATACCCCTACCACAGCGACCTTATGCCAAACTTCCATGAATACTTAGGTGAGCTGACAAGGGCCTTCATTTCCCTACCATCAACTAAAGGACACGCTAGGCGCGTCCGATCATTGCAACTGCGGGGCTTTCATACCCCAATCACCACAGTACGCAATTCACCAGAGTTTAATCACAACCCCCCCGGACATGGCACACTATTAACTTGCAACAAAACTTAGTGTGTGCCGGGCACATCGGTTCCACAAAATCATTCCCGATGTACCCCAATTGGGGTTGTGAACGCATCCATGGTCCTCTGACACACCCAACCAAGCGTGGATACTACATACCTCAAACACCCAGTACACTAACAGACAAATCAATATATGGTTGCTTTCCCCCAGACATTTGCCAATCACTTGGCACCCGGACGGGAACTCGCTCCTGATTGCGCCATTGCCACCCATTTGCCAAGAGCGAGTTCTGTATGTAGATTTCATTTGGAAAGACAACCGTGTACTGGATATTCTATCCGACGATTACAGATGACGAGTACGAGACTCGACTACACTCACGGATAATACATTTTGGGTCGAGATTGCTTTCGGGGTTTTCGATTGGTCTTGCGCTTGTAAACGTATAACTTTGACTTGTGGTAACCTCGGTATGTTAGTCGATCACGTGGTTGTGAACTGGGTAAGGGTGGGCAATCTGTTCACTTGCACTCTGGGTAGGAATATGGTGAGCGCTATAGGTTAAAGATCATGGTATGGTTCCATCGTGATGACTTTCGCTAGATAGTAGTATGTTTGGATAGTTATAACGTTTTTGGCCATTTGTTCATAGTGTTCGGTCCATTGAGGAATTCGATTGGTCTTTGCTTCACACACGTGGTCGATCACTTGGATGTGAACTAGGGTGAGATTAAGGTGTTCACTAGTGCTCTTCGGTTTTGGATCAGTAATGAGCACTTGATTGGTTTCGCATAATATGTATCCATAGTGATGACTCTTTCCAGCTTAAGATTTCGTTACCAGTTTCGAATCCTCCCCACGTTCGCTTTTACTTGGTTAGGTTTTCGAGTGTAGATTTGAAAGCAATCTCATGTATGTATCCCATCTGATATAAGCCACTGACAGTTCATGTCACCTCGTTCAACTCTCGCTGGGTCACAGAAGTATGTTACTGCGCCCATTATCCCTACTCGGATAGGTTCGGTTCGTTCGTTTTATACTACGGTGAGTAAACTCAATTTGTGCATCGCATAGCCATGGAAAGCAAGCTTTCGCGGGCCTCTTCGACTGTTTTGATACGAGCTGTGCCCGTGATGCTTGTCATCCCAGGATACTAGACCCCTTTGGACGACCGCATGACCATCAGAAAGTAAATTCCACGTTCGGTTTATTTGCTACTTCCACCGTTCTAGTACTATGGGGTTGGAACCCCTAACATAAAGTATCTATGTAGAACCACGAGGGCTCTCAATGTAGAACCACAAGGGCTCTAGTACCGATTCTCTCGGTACGCTTGGTCCGTGTTCCTTTATGTTTGTACTCTTGTGTGTATAAAATTCATGTTCGATTTGGGATATTTGCTACTTTCACCTGTGCGCTGTGTATAACTACGGAGAAACTCAATTTGTGCATCGCATAGCCATGGAAAGCAAGCTTTCGCGGGCCTCTTCGACTGTTTCGATACGAGACTGTGCCCGTGATGCTTGTCATCCCAGGATACTAGACCCCTTTGGACGACCGCATGACCAACAGAATGTAAATTCCAGTTCGTTTTTGGATATTTGCTACTGTCACCGTTTGAGTACTATGGGGCTTGAACCCCTAACATAAAGTCTTTGTGTAGAACCACGAGGGCTCTATAGTACCGATTCTCTCGGCACGCTTGGTCCGTGTTCCTTTATGTTCGTACTCTTGTGTGTATAATATTCATGTTCGGTTTGGGATATTTGCTACTGTCACCGTTTGAGTACTATGGGGCTTGAACCCCTAACATAAAGTCTTTGTGTAGAACCACGAGGGCTCTATAGTACCGATTCTCTCGGCACGCTTGGTCCGTGTTCCTTTATGTTCGTACTCTTGTGTGTATAATATTCATGTTCGGTTTGGGATATTTGCTACTTTCACCTGGGTCCCGTTCTTCATACAAGTCTGCCTTGCTAATGTGGTAACTTTATAGTGTAGTTCTGACATCCCAATTTTGGGACTTAGCCGATTTTTCATGAATTTCCATATGACCCATAGGGTCCCTTTCTTCATACAAGCTTGCCTAGGGCGATCGGTCAAAACTTGTCTTACTATTCGATTGGTCTTCGCAGTTTCACCCTAGGCAATTCGCCTAGGTCTGTCTTCTTGAGGAGGCCAAAACCCGAAATAAGGAGGTCTGGCCGACCCTGAAACCTCCCCTGTCTTAACTACACTAACCCGATTTTTCAGGGTCCTCAGCGCCATACAACTTTGCCTAGGTCACTTATACTCTTGACTTAGGCCACCTGACTTGGTCCGTGTTTCTTCCTAGGGTTCACCTAGGTACTTTGCCTTGCTTGATGTGGTAACTTTTTAGTGTAGTTCAGACATCCCAATTTTGGGACTTAGCCGATTTTTCATGTATTTCCATATGACCCATAGGGTCCCTTTCTTCATACAAGCTTGCCTAGGGCGATCGGTCAAAACTTGTCTTACTATTCGATTGGTCTTCGCACTTTCACCCTAGGCAGTTTGCCTAGGTCTGTCTTCTTGAGGAGGCCAAAACCCGAAATAAGGAGGTTCGGCCGACCCTGAAACCTCCCCTGTCTGAACTACACTAACCCGATTTTTCAGGGTCCTCAGCGCCATACAACTTTGCCTAGGTCACTTGTACTCTTGACTTAGGCCATCCGACTTGGTCCGTGTTTCTTCCTAGGGTTCACCTAGGTACTTTGCCTTGCTTGATGTGGTAACTTTTTAGTGTAGTTCAGACATCCTAATTTTGGGACTTAGCCGATTTTTCATGTATTTCCATATGACACATAGGGTCCCTTTCTTCATACAAGCTTGCCTAGGGCGATCGGTCAAAACTTGTCTTACTATTCGATTGGTCTTCGCACTTTCACCCTAGGCAGTTCGCCTAGGTCTGTCTTCTTGAGGAGGCCAAAACCCGAAATAAGGAGGTCCAGCCGACCCTGAAACCTCCCCTGTCTTAACTACACTAACCCGATTTTTCATGGTCCTTAGCGCCATACAACTTTGCCTAGGTCACTTGTACTCTTGACTTAGGCCATCTGACTTGGTCCGTGTTTCTTCCTAGGGTTCACCTAGGTACTTTGCCTTGCTTGATGTGGTAACTTTTTAGTGTAGTTCAGACATCCCAATTTCGGGACTTAGCCGATTTTTCGTATATTTCCATATGACCCATAGGGTCCCTTTCTTCATACAAGCTTGCCTAGGGCGATCGGTCAAAACTTGTCTTACTATTCGATTGGTCTTCGCACTTTCACCCTAGGCACTTTGCCTAGGTCTGTCTTCTTGAGGAGGCCAAAACCCGAAATAAGGAGGTTCAGCCGACCCAGAAACCTCCCCTGTCTGAACTACACTAACCCGATTTTTCAGGGTCCTCAGCGCCATACAACTTTGCCTAGGTCACTTGTACTCTTGACTTAGGCCATCTGACTTGGTCCGTGTTTCTTCCTAGGGTTCACCTAGGTACTTTGCCTTGCTTGATGTGGTAACTTTTTAGTGTAGTTCAGACATCCCAATTTTGGGACTTAGCCGATTTTTCATGTATTTCCATATGACCCATAGGGTCCCTTTCTTCATACAAGCTTGCCTAGGGCGATCGGTCAAAACTTGTCTTACTATTCGATTGGTCTTCGCACTTTCACCCTAGGCAGTTTGCCTAGGTCTGTCTTCTTGAGGAGGCCAAAACCCGAAATAAGGAGGTTCAGCCGACCCAGAAACCTCCCCTGTCTGAACTACACTAACCCGATTTTTCAGGGTCCTCAGCGCCATACAACTTTGCCTAGGTCACTTGTACTCTTGACTTAGGCCATCTGACTTGGTCCGTGTTTCTTCCTAGGGTTCACCTAGGTACTTTGCCTTGCTTGCTGTGGTAACTTTTTAGTGTAGTTCAGACATCCCAATTTTGGGACTTAGCCGATTTTTCATGTATTTCCATATGACCCATAGGGTCCCTTTCTTTATACAAGCTTGCCTAGGGCGATCGGTCAAAACTTGTCTTACTATTCGATTGGTCTTCGCACTTTCACCCTAGGCACTTTGCCTAGGTCTGTCTTCTTGAGGAGGCCAAAACCCGAAATAAGGAGGTTCAGCCGACCCAGAAACCTCCCCTGTCTGAACTACACTAACCCGATTTTTCAGGGTCCTCAGCGCCATACAACTTTGCCTAGGTCACTTGTACTCTTGACTTAGGCCATCTGACTTGGTCCGTGTTTCTTCCTAGGGTTCACCTAGGTACTTTGCCTTGCTTGCTGTGGTAACTTTTTAGTGTAGTTCAGACATCCCAATTTTGGGACTTAGCCGATTTTTCGTATATTTCCATATGACCCATAGGGTCCCTTTCTTCATACAAGCTTGCCTAGGGCGATCGGTCAAAACTTGTCTTACTATTCGATTGGTCTTCGCACTTTCACCCTAGGCAATTCGCCTAGGTCTGTCTTCTTGAGGAGGCCAAAACCCGAAATAAGGAGGTCCAGCCGACCCTGAAACCTCCCCTGTCTTAACTACACTAACCCGATTTTTCAGGGTCCTCAGCGCCTTACAACTTTGCCTAGGTCACTTATACTCTTGACTTAGGCCATCTGACTTGGTCCGTGTTTCTTCCTAGGGTTCACCTAGGTACTTTGCCTTGCTTGCTGTGGTAACTTTTTAGTGTAGTTCAGACATCCCAATTTTGGGACTTAGCCGATTTTTCATGTATTTCCATATGACCCATAGGGTCCCTTTCTTCATACAAGCTTGCCTAGGGCGATCGGTCAAAACTTGTCTTACTATTCGATTGGTCTTCGCACTTTCACCCTAGGCAGTTTGCCTAGGTGTAGCTTCTTGAGGAGGTCAAAACCCAAAATAAGGAGGTTCAGCCGACCCAAAAACCTCCCCTGTCTAAACTACACTAACCAGATTTTTCAGGGTCCTCACCGTCATACAACTTTGCCTAGGTCACTTGTTCTCTTGACTTAGGCCATCTGACTTGGTCCGTGTTTCTTGCTAGGGTTCACCTAGGTACTTTGCCTTGCTTGATGTGGTAACTTTTTAGTGTAGTTCAGACATCCCAATTTTGGGACTTAGCCGATTTTTCATGTATTTCCATATGACCCATAGGGTCCCTTTCTTCATACAAGCTTGCCTAGGGCGATCGGTCAAAACTTGTCTTACTATTCGATTGGTCTTCGCACTTTCACCCTAGGCAGTTTGCCTAGGTGTAGCTTCTTGATGAGGCCAAAACCCAAAATAAGGGGGTTCGGCCGACCCAAAAACCTACCCTGTCTAAACTACACTAACCAGATTTTTCAGGGTCCTCAGCGCCATACAACTTTGCCTAGGTCACTTGTTCTATTGACTTAGGCCATCTGACTTGGTCCGTGTTTCTTCCTAGGGTTCACCTAGGTACTTTGCCTTGCTTGGTGTGGTAACTTTTTAGTGTAGTTCTGACATCCTCATTTTGGGACTTAGCCGATTTTTCGTAAAATACCATATGACCCATATGGGTCCTTTCCTTCATATAAGTTTGCCTTGCTTGGTATGGTAACATTTGAGTGTAGTTCTGACATCATCATTTTGGGACTTAGCCGATTTTTCGTAAAATACCATATGACCCATATGGGTCCTTTGCTTCATATAAGTTTGCCTTGCTTGGTGTGGTAACATTTGAGTGTAGTTCTGACATCCCCATTTTGGGACTTAGCCGATTTTTCAATCAATACCATATGACCCATATGGGTCCTTTCCTTCATATAAGTTTGCCTTGCTTGGTATGGTAACATTTGAGTGTAGTTCTGACATCATCATTTTGGGACTTAGCCGATTTTTCGTAAAATACCATATGACCCATATGGGTCCTTTGCTTCATATAAGTTTGCCTTGCTTGGTGTGGTAACATTTGAGTGTAGTTCTGACATCCCCATTTTGGGACTTAGCCGATTTTTCAATCAATACCATATGACCCATCAGGGTCCTTTGCTTCATATAAGTTTGCCTTGCTTGGTGTGGTAACATTTGAGTGTAGTTCTGACATCCCCATTTTGGGACTTAGCCGATTTTTCGTAAAATACCATATGACCCATCAGGGTCCTTGCCTTCATATAAGTTTGCCTTGCTTGGTGTGGTAACACATGAGTGTAGTTCTGACATCCCCATTTTGGGACTTAGCCGATTTTTCGTAAAATACCATATGACCCATCAGGGTCCTTTGCTTCATATAAGTTTGCCTTGCTTGGTGTGGTAACATTTGAGTGTAGTTCTGACATCCCCATTTTGGGACTTAGCCGATTTTTCGTAAAATACCATATGACCCATCAGGGTCCTTGCCTTCATATAAGTTTGCCTTGCTTGGTGTGGTAACATTTGAGTGTAGTTCTGACATCCCCATTTTGGGACTTAGCCGATTTTTCGATCAATACCATATGACCCATCAGGGTCCTTTCCTTCATATAAGTTTGCCTTGCTTGATGTGGTAACACATGAGTGTAGTTCTGACATCCCCATTTTGGGACTTAGCCGATTTTTCGATCCATCCCATATGACCCATCAGGGTCCTTTTTCTTCATATAAGTTTCCCAAGACTTAGTGCTTTTTTCCTTTGGACACCAATATCACCCTTGCGGGTATCTTTGATCTTCTCACTTTGTATTGGCTGAATGTAGGTCTTGCCATGCCAAACATATAATTGTTCTACACCAAGTCTCTATCTCGTACCGCCAGCTCGGTACATTCGATTAACCTGCCCTTAAGGCACCCGGGACTTAGCCATTTTTTCACATTTTTCATGATTTTGAGGCAACTTTTCTCGACTTTGTCACCTTATATCACCAAGATCCTTTCCCTTTAGCGCTTCACTCTGTTCGTATGATATTTAGCGCTGACTATCACCTTTCTGTCGCTGAGCTCAACTTCTTATTCGGTGCCATAGAGCCAGAGATATTTGGTGTATGCTGTTATAAGGGAAGTTTGTCACTTTTTCAAAGGCCCACTTTGGGACGCCCATATCTCACCTTCAGGTATCTTCGATCTTCTTGTCGTCTATGGACGAAACTTAGGCCTTGTCTTGGCCAACTTATAAATGTTCTACGGCCAAGCCGTATCTCTTACCGCCAGCCCGGTATTCATGGACTTAGTTGGATTTTCGCCTCTCGTGGTAACAATTTCAGACTTTGACTCACAATAACACCCAAACGGTCACATGCTAGCGCTTTGCTTGGAAGGAATTATAGTTAGCGCTACCTTTTCTCTTTCCATCGATACCTTGTTCGTTCCATTCCATGCCATACAGCCGAAGTTATGATGTTTCCCGTTTTCCATATCATGTGGAGCTTATGCTCTGGGAAAACCATCTAACACCTGTACCACCCTTTTAGGTACCACCGATCTCGAGACTATGTTCGGGCCAAATATAGGTTATAACATGCCCAACTTATAATTGTTCTACACCAAGTCTCTATCTCTTACCGCCTGCTCGGTATTTTACTCGTAAGTCCAAATTTCACAACTTGTACTTTTTGGCCCAATGTACTCGAGTTTCAATTTTGGTAACATTTTTCGACTTTGACGCTTAATAACTTCCAAATCATGCTAGTTAGCGCTTTGCTTTCTTCTAGTCGTATCTAGCGCTGGGTGTTACCTTTCCAAAACACATCCTAGCTTTACAATCCATGCCATACAGCCGGAGCTACATGGTGCACAAGTCAAATCCATTTTAGCCATGTTTCATTTTTGCCAATTTTTGACCACTCGTATCACCCTTCCAGAGTGGTCCGATCTTCTCGCTGTCTATGGACGACTTTTAGGTCTCGTAGAGGCAAACTTATAAGTATTCTACGTCAACCCGCTATCTCTTACCGCCTGCTCGGTATTCTTGGTCTTGTGTGATTTTTGGAAATTTTGGTATTATTTTTCCACTTTGTCGCTTAATAACTCAGTTTTGCTCAACACTTAGCGCTTCGGTTGTTTGGGATTATAGTTAGCGCTCGGTTCGACCTTTCCAACACTGATCTAAGCTTGTCGATCCGTTCCATACAGCCTGAGTTATTCGCGATACCGTGTTTCAACCCATTTCTCAAGTCTCGTTTTGGTCCAACTTTGAACCAGCCATATCACCCTGATGGGTACCTCCGATCTTCTCGCTTTATATTGGCCAAAGTTAGGTCTTGTGGTAACGTACTTATGATTGTTCTACGCCGTGTTCGTAGCTCTTATCGTTCGCCCGCTATTTTCGATCATAAGGTGAATTTTCGCCTCTAAACCACCATTTTTCACCTTTGCCCTCTAATATGACCGACTTGCTCAACACCTAGCGCTTCGCTTGGTAGGACACACAGCTAGCGCTCGTCAAGACCTTTCCAACGCATATCCAAGCTTTCCGATCCGAGCCATACAGCCTGAGCTATAGGCGATACCGTTTTTCCCATTTTCTTGGTCACACGCACTTTAGGGTACCCCTTTTTGCCTTTGACCCTTAATACCTCCTCCGGGTCACTAGTAGGCGCTCAGCTTGGTAGGAAACATAGCTAGAGCAGGCCTTCACCTTTCCAAAACTGCCGAAAGTGTACCGATCCGACATCTAGAACCAAAGTTATGGTCATTCCCATCATGCTCTACTTTCATGGTCAACCTCCACCAAGCACACCTAGGTTGGACCAACTTTCACCAACTCATCTCGAACCCCAAATTTGCTTCGACCTACTAGGTTTCCCTAGTAAAGTGGTCAAAACATCCATTACAACACGACTGGTCTTTCTGGTGGTCGACCTAGGCGACTTTGTTCGACGACCACCACCCCATGGAACTAAAAGACGTCCCTTGATACGGACCACCGATACATTTTCCGGCCTGTCTAAACTACACTCATCGAAATTTTTTTGGGTCCCCACCGTCATACAAGTTTCCCTAGGTCAAGTTTTTCTTCCGGATCGGCCGCGGACCTCACTTTTCATTATCTAGGGAGGCCATAGGGCCCCAAAAGGGGTTTTTTAAAATTTTCGACACTTTCGACTTTGGTCGGATTTTTTCCGATTTTGGTCCGACCTAGGGACTTGGTGGTCCAAGGAGCCTCGGGACCAAACTTTTTTCTCAGGGGTCCCTACCTCCATACAACTTTGCCTAGGTAAATTTTTTGTTCCAAATCGACCGCGGATTTCACTTTTCAATATCTGGGGCTCGTGTAGAGTCCGAATATGAGGTTTTCTCATTTTTCGACATTTTCGACTTTTTTCGACTTTTTTCGGGTTTTTCGACCTAGGGGTCCGCCGAACAAATTTTGGGTCAAAAATTTTTATTGAACTAGTCGAAAGTACGCAAAAAGATAAGACTTTTTGCCGAAGACACCATGCCCCGGAACCGACTCCTTCCCCTTCAAAATTGGGGACAAACGTGATTTTTGAAACTTTTCCTTAGGGAGCCCAAGACTTAGAAAATTTTCAAATTCTCGATTTTTCGATTGCGAGCTAGCGCTTTGCGGTCTTCGGCAATGTTGTAGATCTCGACGAGATAAGACTTTTTGGTCAAGGGACATTTTGCCCTCCGACCCCTCCTTCCCCCCGCAAATCGCCCCACAAAGTGCAATTTTTGCATTTTCACCTCTTTGCACGCACTGTTCGGCCCAAATGGCCACTTTCTATGGGTCTGAGCGCTTTGCGGTCTTCGGCAAACATTTAGAGCGTACCAAGCCCTAATTATAATTCTTCTACACCACCTTCGTACCTCTTCATCCCTGGCCGCTATTCGCGTACCAAGGTAATTTTTGTTCATTTTGTCAACATTTTTCATCTTTGACTGCTTATATCGGCCTTGCCATGAACCGATAGCGCTTCGCTGTGTTCTAACGTAAGTTAGTACTGCTCAATACCTTTCCAAATCATGTCTTAGATTGTCATTTGCTTGCATACAGCCGGAGCTATGAGCGATACCGTAAAAAGTACCGAAACTTGGAAAAATCCTTTGATCGCCCATATCCCCCCTTTGGGGACCAGATATCGAAAAAAGTTCTTATTCAAAAAGTTGCGCCTTAACGTGTTCTAGTTATGCCTAGAACATTTCACTTCGCTAGCTGGCCTGCAACTTAGCCGTAATTGGGATTTTAGGGTGTTCTTGGAGGGCCCATTTCCTGCGACTTGGTATCTTTTGGGCCCAATGTTTCTCTAATATCTCCACGAGTTTTCCAGATAGCCTTTTCAAACTTTCAGGGTGCCTAGAACACCTCAAGACCTTTCCAACGCTATGCCGTTTGCCTCGCTCGGACATCTACAGCCAAAGTTATTCGAGGTACACGGTACCTTACCCTGTTTTCTCAGTACTTGGTCGAAAATTTCGATCAGCCATATGACCGACTTGGACAACCCTGAGCGGGTTGGCCCCATATAACTAAACTTTCGTCTCGTGTAGGCAAACTTATAAATGTTCCACGTCAACTCGCTATCTCGTACCGCCTTGACGGTATACTTGGTCCAAGGGCCATTTCCAGCGACTTGGTCGCAATTTCGCTCTAAGTTTCGCTAATACCTTCGTCCGTGGACATGGTGATTTTTTGTTCGTATTTTTCCTTGATAGTCCCACTCAAGACTATTCCATACCAGAGCCAAGCGTCCCGCTAAGTGCCATACAGCCTGAGCAGTAATTCATGAAAGGTACCTCTACCAGTTTTTGCCATACTTGGGTACAAACTTTGGATCGCCCATATCTCCACTTTGGAGGCCAGCCAGCACCTTGGCCTCATATACTTTTTTGTTGGTCATACCATGCACCAAATATAATTGTTCTACGCCAACTTGCTATCTCTTCTCCAACTTGCCGTTATTCTTGGTCCAAGTCCCATTTCATTCGTTTTTGGACCCATTTTGCTATATGTTTCACTAATAGCTTCGGCCATGGACAAGCTGATTTTCTATTTGTATTTTTCCTTGATAGTCCCACTCAAGACCATTCCAAAACACGCCGCAGCTTGTCGCTCGGTGGCAAACTGACCGAGTTATAATTCATGAAAGGTACCTCACCTTGGTACACCACGTGGTCGGCCCAAACCATAAACCGACCAAACGACCGACTTGGAGCACCCTGACCGGGTTGCCCCCGTATAATGAAAGTTGCGTCTCTACACGCCCAACTTATGAATATTCTACGCCAAGTCGCTATCTCTTACCGGTAAGCCGGTATTCACCTTCTAAGGGTGATTTTGTTCAAGTGCCATTTCCTGCGACTTGGTCCCCGAATTGGACCATCATCACCTAATATCTCCGTGGTCTTTCAACTCAGCCTCATGAAACTTTCAGGGTAGATAGGTCTCCCCAAGACCTTTCCAACGGTATGCCGTTTGTCTTGCTCGGCCATCTACAGCCGAAGTTATTAATGGTACTTGGTACCTTACCCTGTTTTTTCCATACTTGTTCGTACTTGGGTACAAACTTTGGATCGCCCATATCTCCACTTTGGAGGCCAGCCAGCACCTTGGCCCCATATACTTTTTTGTTGGTCATACCATGCACCAAATATAATTGTTCTACGTCAACTTGCTATCTCTTCTCCAACTTGCCGTTATTCTTGGTCCAAGTCCCATTTCATTCGTTTTCGGACCCATTTTGCCATATGTTTCACTAATAGCTTCGCCCATAGACAAGCTAATTTTCTGTTTGTATTTTTCCCAAATAGTCCTACTCAGGACCATTCCAAATCACATCGTAGCTTGTTGCTCGGTGGCAAACTGACCGAGTTATAATTCATGAAAGGTACCTCAACTTGGTACACCACGTGGTCGGCCCAAACCATAAACCGACCAAACGACCGACTTGGAGCACCCTGACCGGGTTGCCCCCGTATAATGAAAGTTGCGTCTCTACACGCCCAACTTATGAATATTCTACGCCAAGTCGCTATCTCTTACCGGTAAGCCGGTATTCACCTTCCAAGGGTGATTTTGGTCAAGTGCCATTTCCTGCGACTTGGTCCCCGAATTGGACCATCATCACCTAATATCTCCGTGGTCTTTCAACTCAGCCTCATGAAACTTTTAGGGTAGATAGGTCTCCCCGAGACCTTTCCAACGGTGAGCCGTTTGCCTCGCTCGGCCATCTACAGCCGAAGTTATTAATGGTACTTGGTACCTTACCCTGTTTTTTCCATACTTGTTCGTACTTGGGTACAAACTTTGGATCGCCCATATCTCCACTTTGGAGGCCAGCCAGCACCTTGGCCTCATATACTTTTTGGTTGGTCATACCATGCACCAAATATAATTGTTCTACGCCAACTTGCTATCTCTTCTCCAACTTGCCGTTATTCTTGGTCCAATTCCCATTTCATTCGTTTTTGGACCCATTTTGCTATATGTTTCACTAATAGCTTCGGCCATGGACAAGCTGATTTTCGATTGGTATTTTTCCTTGATAGTCCCACTCAAGACCATTCCAAAACACACCGCAGCTTGTCGCTCGGTGGCAAACTGACCAAGTTATAATTCATGAAAGGTACCTCAACTTGGCACACCACGTGGTCGGCCCAAACCATAAACCAACCAAACGACCGACTTGGAGCACCCTGACCGGGTTGGCCCCATATAATAAAAGTTGCGTCTCTACACGCCCAACTTATGAATATTCTACGCCAAGTCGCTATCTCTTACCGGTAAGCCGGTATTCACCTTCCAAGGGTGATTTTGGTCAAGCGCCATTTCCTGCGACTTGGTCCCCGAATTGGACCATCATCACCTAATATCTCCGTGGTCTTTCAACTCAGCCTCATGAAACTTTCAGGGTAGATAGGTCTCCCCAAGACCTTTCCAACGGTGAGCCGTTTGCCTCGCTCGGCCATCTACAGCCGAAGTTATTAATGGTACTTGGTACCTTACCCTGTTTTTTCCATACTTGTTCGTACTTGGGTACAAACTTTGGATCGCCCATATCTCCACTTTGGAGGCCAGCCAGCACCTTGGCCCCATATACTTTTTTGTTGGTGATACCATGCACCAAATATAATTGTTCTACGCAAGCTTGCTATCTCTTCTCCAACTTGCGGTTATTTTTGACTCAAGTCCCATTTCCATAGTTTTTGGTACCAATTTGCTCTATGTTTCGCTAATAGCTTCGCCCAAGGACTTTGTGATTTTTTGTTCGCATTTTTCCTAAATAGTCCCACTCAAGGCTATTCCAAATCACACCTTAGCTTGTCGCTCAGTGCCATACAGCCAGAGTTTTAATTCATGAAAGGTACATCACCTTGGTACACCACGTGGTCGGTCCAAACCATCAACCAACCATATGACCGACTTCGAGTCGAGCTAGCGGCTAGGCCCCGTATAATTAAATGCGTGTCTTGATGCGGGCTACTGACGGTCTGAACAATGTAGCTCGCTAGCTCGTCTCTAAACTTGTGTTTTGGTCGAATATTGGGTGTTCATGTACCACTTCGGGTAACATGGACTTTGGTGCAACTTTACCACTTGTGCACTTAATTACTTCCCGGTCATTCAAGTCTTTGCCTTCATACTTTCAGGGTAGTTAGGTCTCGTCGAGACCTTTCCATACATATGCCAAACTCATCGATCGGACATCTATAGCCCGAGTTTTTCGCGGTACAGCGTACCTTACCCTGTTTTTTCCTCAATTGGGTACAAACCTTGGAACACCCATATCGCCCCTTTAGAGACTAGCTGGCACGTTGGCCTCATATAATGATAAGTGCACCTCAACTAGGGCTACTGACGGTCAGAACATTTCAACTTGCTAGCTCGGGCCCACACTTGTGTTTTTCTCGAATATATGGTTCAAGTGTGCCACTTTGGGCACTTTTGGACATTTTGTCCCCACACAACTTTCTTGCCTTGGTAGATAGGGTCTTGTGATCTTGGGCAAAAAGATGCACCAAGATATAGTCTAACTTTCGTTCTTGTACCGCAAAGCGCTATCTCAAACACCCGAGGAGATAGAAAGTGATTATGTTCGGTATATCGGTCTTCCATGGCCTACTATGGTAAGCCCCTGCAGGTATGCAACCGAAGGTGCTTGGTACATGTATTTGGTGCAAAATCGGTGCAAAGTAGGTGTTTCCTTGATCGGGCTATAACTTTCTTGGTTGATGTTGGATTGCTTTGCGGTCTTCGGGGGATAGTTAGGGAACATGTTGGCCAACATTTTCTTATTCCTCAGCCTGGCCGTACCTCCTACCGTCTAGGCGGTATTCATGCTCTAAGTTGGAACTTGTGTTCCTTCGGGCAACTTTTCTGACTTTGACGCTTAATATCTTCCGTTCATATGCAGTCTAAGCTCTGCAACTCTCAGGAAAGCTAGTACTACTCATTTCCTTTCCATATCAGTCTTTGGCTTGTCGATCCAATGTCTACAGCCTTAGTTATTCACGTTCCCTGTGAAGGTAGGTTTTTGCCCATTTTCCAGTTCATGTGGTAACATTCCCGGACTTTGCCGGCTTTCTCTTCATGTGGTAACTTGCTTGCTTGTGTGGTAACTTGGAAGTGTATGTCTGACAGACCCAATCTCGGACTTAGCCGATTTTTCTCTTCATATCATATGGATCAATCACTAGGCCATCTTGCTTGCTTGTGTGGTAACTTGAAAGTGTATGTCTGACAGACCCAATCTGGGACTTAGCCGATTTTTCTCTTCATATCATATGGATCCATCACTAGGCCATCTTGCTTGCTTGTGTGGTAACTTGGAAGTGTATTTCCGACAGACCCAATCTGGGACTTAGCCGATTTTTCTCTTCATATCATATGGATCCATCACTAGGCCATCTTGCTTGCTTGTGTGGTAACTTGGAAGTGTATTTCTGACAGACCCAATCTCGGACTTAGCCGATTTTTCTCTTCATATCATATGGATCCATCAATACGCCATCTTGCTTGCTTGTGTGGTAACTTGGAAGTGTATGTCTGACAGACCCAATCTCGGACTTAGCCGATTTTTCTCTTCATATCATATGGATCCATCACTAGGCCATCTTGCTTGCTTGTGTGGTAACTTGGAAGTGTATTTCTGACAGACCCAATCTGGGACTTAGCCGATTTTTCTCTTCATATTATATGGATCCTGGACTTAGCCGATTTTTCTCTTCATATCATATGGATCCATCACTAGGCCATCTTGCTTGCTTGTGTGGTAACTTGGAAGTGTATTTCTGACAGACCCAATCTGGGACTTAGCCGATTTTTCTCTTCATATTATATGGATCCTGGACTTAGCCGATTTTTCTCTTCATATCATATGGATCCATCACTAGGCCATCTTGCTTGCTTGTGTGGTAACTTGGAAGTGTATTTCTGACAGACCCAATCTGGGACTTAGCCGATTTTTCTCTTCATATTATATGGATCCTGGACTTAGCCGATTTTTCTCTTCATATCATATGGATCCATCACTAGGCCATCTTGCTTGCTTGTGTGGTAACTTGGAAGTGTATTTCTGACAGACCCAATCTGGGACTTAGCCGATTTTTCTCTTCATATTATATGGATCCTGGACTTAGCCGATTTTTCTCTTCATATCATATGGATCCATCACTAGGCCATCTTGCTTGCTTGTGTGGTAACTTGGAAGTGTATTTCCGACAGACCCAATCTGGGACTTAGCCGATTTTTCTCTTCATATCATATGGATCCATCACTAGGCCATCTTGCTTGCTTGTGTGGTAACTTGGAAGTGTATTTCCGACAGACCCAATCTGGGACTTAGCCGATTTTTCTCTTCATATCATATGGATCCATCACTAGGCCATCTTGCTTGCTTGTGTGGTAACTTGGAAGTGTATTTCTGACAGACCCAATCTCGGACTTAGCCGATTTTTCTCTTCATATCATATGGATCCATCAATACGCCATCTTGCTTGCTTGTGTGGTAACTTGGAAGTGTATGTCTGACAGACCCAATCTCGGACTTAGCCGATTTTTCTCTTCATATCATATGGATCAATCACTAGGCCATCTTGCTTGCTTGTGTGGTAACTTGAAAGTGTATGTCTGACAGACCCAATCTGGGACTTAGCCGATTTTTCTCTTCATATCATATGGATCCATCACTAGGCCATCTTGCTTGCTTGTGTGGTAACTTGGAAGTGTATTTCTGACAGACCCAATCTGGGACTTAGCCGATTTTTCTCATCATATTATATGGATCCTGGACTTAGCCGATTTTTAGGTTATTATATATGGATCCTGGACTTAGCCGATTTTTCTCTTCATATAATATGGATCCTGGACTTAGCCGATTATTAGGTTATTATATATGGATCCTGGACTTAGCCGATTTTTCTCTTCATATAATACGGATCCTGGACTTAGCCGATTATTAGGTTATTATATATGGATCCTGGACTTAGCCGATATTTCTCTTCATATGATATGGATCCTGGACTTAGCCGATTTTTCTCTTCATATAATATGGATCCGGGACTTAGCCGATTTTTCTCTTCAAATAATATGGATCCGGGACTTAGCCAATTTTTCTCTTCATGTGGTAACGTATGCCAATCGCTCACAAGTCATGGGATAAGGGTACTTGTGTTCTTCCATCTTCTAAGTCCCGCACGGGGACATCGTGATCGCCCCAAGTCCGGAATAGCGCCAAGTCAAGCCCCACGGTGGCCGTGCAGGACCTGTTAGCGGCGGCCCCACTGACAGCACTAATCCGGACTTAGAAATTATATCTTTCTAATCGAACACCACACACGCAACACCACCATACCACCATCTCCTTGCAAGTACCTAAGTAAACGCAACTCCATGGTGAAGGCAATGTCACTCCATCACCAACCTCTTTGCACTGCAAGCACTTGCGTACCCACAACACTCCGAAGAAGGCAACGGCGCGCGATGCTCGACTCCACACACCACACCACACCACACCACCGATGGCCAGCCAGCCAGCCAGCCCAACTAAGGGCTAACCCACCAACCAACCACCAATGGCCTAGGCCAGCCGGATCCCACCTTCAAGTCCAAGCACAGCCAAGTGCAAGTACCGCCAAGTGTTCACCAACCGCCCAACACACCACACCACCGATGGCCAGCCAGCCAGCCAGCCCAGCTAAGGGCTAACCAACCAACCAACCACCAATGGCCTAGGCCAGCCGGATCCCACCTTCAAGTCCAAGCACAGCCAAGTGCAAGTACCGCCAAGTGTTCACCAACCAACCATCACACCAGGTCAGCCGGCCGGTACCCACCTTCAAGTGCCATTACCCTCGGGTGCAAGCTCAATCAAGTGTTAACCAACCAACCCGGCCAAGGCAGCCAACAGGCCGGCACCCTACAGCACCGACCCGCCATCACCACCTCAACCGTTGACCATGCAAGTGGCCTCGGACAACAGGTGACACCCGAAGTACATCCGAAGAACGTATATCAAGTGTTTGCTCACCAAGTCCTCAACCAACCCCAAGTACCCGGAGGTACCCAGAGTGTTGGATCCGCCAACCCGTCCCGGCACTCCAAGTCCTTGCGAACCCAAAGTGTTTGCCCGGTAGGGCCATTGTATCACAACGCTTGCTACCATGCAAGTGGCCTCGAACAAGGTGACAGGGGTATCTTCACCAAGTTCTCAACCAACCCCAAGTACCCGGAGGTACCCAGAGTGTTGGGTCCGCCAACCACTACCAGCACTCTAAGTCCTCGCGAACCCAAAGTGTTTGCCCGGTAGGGCCATTAGACCACAACGCTTGCTAACCATGCAAGTGGTCTCGGACAACAGGCGATACCCGAAGTACATCCGAAGAGTGTATATCAAGTGTTTGTTCACCAAGTCCTCAACCAACCCCAAGTACCCGGAGGTACCCAGAGTGTTGGATCCGCAAACCCGTCCCGGCACTCCAAGTCCTTGCGAACCCAAAGTGTTTGCCCGGTAGGGCCATTGAATCACAACGCTTGCTAACCATGCAAGTGGTCTCGGACAACAGGTGACACCCGAAGTACATCCGGAGAGTGTATATCAAGTGTTTGTTCACCAAGTCCTCAACCAACCCCAAGTACCCGGAGGTACCCAGAGTGTTGGATCCGCCAACCCGTCCCGGCACTCTAAGTCCTTGCGAACCCAAAGTGTTTGCCCGGTTGGGCCATTAGATCACAACGCTTGCTAACCATGCAAGTGGTCTGGAGTATAGGTGATACTGACATACCACCGAGATGGTACATCTAGTATTGGGTCACCAAAACCAAACCAACCCCAAGTATCAACCCGGCATACTCAGAGTGATGGATCCGCCAACCCGTCCCGGCACTCCAAGTCCTTGACGAACCGAAAGTGTTTGCCCGGTAAGGCCATTAGATCACAACGCTTGCTACCCCACGGCGAGCTAAACATGCAAGTGGTCTTAGGCAACAGGTGACACCCGAAATTCATCCGAAGATGGAATATCAAGTGTTTAATCACCAAGCCAGCATCCAAACACCAAGTACCCCGGGAGGACCCGATGCGTTGCGACCATCTCCAAGTTCTTGACGAACCCGCAGTGAAA
>NW_026525185.1:65000-70000 GCF_943734705.1 Anopheles coustani
GGCCGTTCTTAGTTCGTGGATTGATTTGTCTGGTTAATTCCGATAACGAACGTGACTCACATATGCTAACTAGAACGCAGTCAGCGTTAATGCGTCGATGCCGATTGGAACGGGTTAGGACCTTTCGGTGGAGTATGACCTGACACCTTCGCTGTTCGTGTGCGCAAGTGCACTTACGGTACGCTGCTTAGCAGGACAATTTGTGTTTAGCAAAATGAGATCGAGCGATAACAGGTCCGTGATGCCCTTAGATGTTCTGGGCTACACGCGTGCTACAATGTGGGTAGCAGCGTGTCTCCTATTCCGAGAGGAACGGGAAATCACTCAAATACTCACTTAGTAGGGATTATGGATTGCAATGGTCCATATGAACTCGGAACTTCTAGTAAGTGCTGGTCATCAGCCAGCGTTGAATACGTCCCTGCCCTTTGTACACACCGCCCGTCGCTACTACCGATGGATTATTTAGTGAGGTCTTTGGAGATGATCGTTCGCTGGATCCTCGTGAACCGCGTCTGCTTTATCGAAGTTGACCGAACTTGATGATTTAGAGGAAGTAAAAGTCGTAACAAGGTTTCCGTAGGTGAACCTGCGGAAGGATCATTAGTGGCCAAGTGATCCTTCCAGAAGTCCGAACCTGCGGGTTGAGACTTCGGCACAAGTTGCCATATGATAATTGACGAAACACTATAGAAGTCCGAACCTGCGGGTTGAGACTTCGGCACAAGTTGCCATATGATAATTGACGAAACACTATAGAAGTCCGAACCTGCGGGTTGAGACTTCGGCACAAGTTGCCTTATACATGACTTCGAACAAATACACAAGTCCGAACCTGCGGGTTGAGACTTAGGCACAAGTTGCCTTATACATGACTTCGAACAAATACACAAGTCCGAACCTGCGGGTTGAGACTTAGGCACAAGTTGCCATATGAAAGTTGACGAAACACTAACAAGTCCGAACCTGCGGGTTGAGACTTAGGCACACGTTGCCTTATACATGACTTCGAACAAATACACAAGTCCGAACTTGCGGGTTGAGACTTAGGCACAAGTTGCCTTATACATACATTGGCCAAATAAACAGAAGTCCGAACCTGCGGGTTGAGACTTAGGCACAAGTTGCCATATTATATTCGATCAAACACTAAGTAGTCCGAACCTGCGGGTTGAGACTCAAGACCGTAACAAGATGTCACTATACAAGTCCGAACCTAAGGGTTGAGACTTAATGCGATCTAGATACCAAGTTGACATCCAATACCTGTTGAGCAAAACCAAAGATTCCCTGTTCTCGAATGAATACACTATATAAGAGGGAATCATGAAGAAATCAAGCAAGCGTGAAACAAAGTCATCACTTGGGCATGCTCGATAGCCAACCACATGACCTTAACCTAAGAGAGCATGCAAACCACATGATACCTATAAACGATTAACCCGCCCTAGTTCAATCGTTCACCAAGTGATGACTTCAGTATGGCTAAGAGAAAAACTTTTAAATGGGAAAAACTCTAAGTCCGAACCTCCGGGTTGAGACTTCCGCGTCGGAGGTGGGCGCACCTCCTATCCGAAAGATGGTGAATCAGGGGTGTTCGATCAGCAATGGTCGAATGCCCCGTCGTAGTGCAACTATGACAATCAAAGTCAAGACCTCCGGGTTGAGACTTTCCGCGAGTACAAGCATAAAGGAACACGGACCAAGCCGTACCGAGAGAATCGGTACTAGAGCCCTTGTGGTTCTACATTGAGAGAGCCCTCGTGGTTCTCATTAGGGGCTTTATGCAAGTCGTACTCAATACTGTGGTGTGAAGTATAAAGTATAGTCCTCGCCTGGTCCACGCTGCTTCGGCGGTCCTGGGTAAGATAGTTAATTCTAGCTTGCCCTATAGTGGAATGAGGACACTTAATGCTTCGTCTTTTAGCGGCGGCTAGACTCCTCCTCACGGGGAACGAGTTGACGCGCACAGCGGCGGCTTACGCACTATGGCAATCATGGATGCCTGAAGATTCCGTGAAGTTCTCCCCTGGTCCACGCTGCCTCGGCAGTCCTGGGTAAAATGGAATATTTCCAGCTTGCCCTATAGTGGAAGAGGACTATCCAACAATACAAAGTCAAGACCTCCGGGTTGAGACTTTCCGCGTCGGTGGTGTCGCGCACCGCCTATCCGAAAGATGGTGTAACAGGGGTGTTCGATCAGCAATGGTCGGATGCCCCGTCATAGTCCAACTATGACAACCAAAGTCAAGACCTCCGGGTTGAGACTTTCCGCGTCCGGAGGTACGCGTACCGCCTACCCGAAAGATGGTGTGCTTCTGGGGTATTCGATGAGTCGGATACCCCGTCGTAGTCCAACTATGACAATACAAAGTCAAGACCTCCGGGTTGAGACTTCCGCGTCGGAGGTGCGCGCACCGCCTACCCGAAAGATGATGAATCAGGGGTGTTCGATCAGCAATGGTCGGATGCCCCGTCGTAGTCCAACTATGACAATACAAAGTCAAGACCTCCGGGTTGAGACTTCCGCGTCCGGAGGTACGCGTACCGCCTACCCGAAAGATGGTGTGCTTCTGGGGTATTCGATGAGTCGGATACCCCGTCGTAGTCCAACTATGACAATCAAAGTCAAGACCTCCGGGTTGAGACTTTCTAAGAGTACAAGCATAAAGGAACACGGACCAAGCCGTACCGAGAGAATCGGTACTAGAGCCCTTGTGGTTCTACATTGAGAGAGCCCTCGTGGTTCTCATTAGGGGCTTTATGCAAGAAGTACTCAATACTGTGGTGTGAAGTATAAAGTATAGAGTCCTCCACTGGTCCACGCTGCTCCGGCGGTCCTGGGTAAGATAGTTCATTCTAGCTTGCCCTATGTGGAAGAGGACTCAATACCCTACCTGTTGAGCTTGAAACAAAGTCATCACTTGGGCATGCTCATATTGCCATACACAATTACATTATATTCGAATGAGCATGCAAGCGACCCTATATAGACCGAACCAAAACGATAGATACCGCCGTAGTTCACCCCCACCAAGTGATGACTTCAGTATGGCTAGTGTGTGAAGTATAAAGTATAGTCCTCCCCTGGTCCACACTGCTTCGGCGGTCCTGGGTAAGATAGTTAGTTCTAGCTTGCCCTATGTGGAAGAGGACACAATACTTAATACTTAGAGTACAAGCATAAAGGAACACGGACCAAGCCGTACCGAGAGAATCGGTACTAGAGCCCTCGTGGTTCTACATTGAGAGAGCCCTCGTGGTTCTCATTAGGGGCTTTATGCAAGTCGTACTCAATACTGTGGTGTGAAGTATACAGTATAGAGTCCTCCACTGGTCCACGCTGCTCCGGCGGTCCTGGGTAAGATAGTTAGTTCTAGCTTGCCCTATGTGGAAGAGGACTCAATACCCTACCTGTTGAGCTTGAAACAAAGTCATCACTTGGGCATGCTCATATTGCCATACAATATTCCATTATCTACTAATGAGCATGCAGCTATATGATTATAACCTGTAAACGATTACCCCGCCGTAGTTCAGCGCTTCAACCAAGTGATGACTTCAGTATGGCTAGTGTGTGAAGTATAAAGTATAGTCCTCCCCTGGTCCACACTGCTTCGGCGGTCCTGGGTAAGATAGTTAGTTCTAGCTTGCCCTATGTGGAAGAGGACACCATACTTAATACTGTGGTGTAATGAACAAAGTATAGTCCTCCACTGGTCCACGCTGCTTCGGCGGTCCTGGGTAAGATAGTTAGTTCTAGCTTGCCCTATGTGGAAGAGGGCATACAAGACAAAGTATAGTTCTCCCCTGGTCCACGCTGCTTCGGCGGTCCTGGGTAAGATAGTTAATTCTAGCTTGCCCTATGTGGAAGAGAGCATACATGAACCAAGAACGAAGGTTATGATCGAGGAATGATTCGACAACTAACCGATGGTATGAAATGTGAAGAATTCAAGCAAGCACACAATCAAGTCATCACTTGGGCATGCTCGATAGCCAACCCTATGACATTAACCTAGTAGAGCATGCGAAAACCAATATATATGTAAACGATGCCCCTCCCTAGTTCAGCGCTTCAACCAAGTGATGACTTCAGAATGGCTAAATCAAATCGGTTCAAAACATACCATCGGTACCCTATTGAAACACACAAGTCGATATCAAACCTCATGATTGTGTAGTCCTCCACTGGTCCACACTGCTCCGGCGGTCCTGGGTAAGATAGTTCATTCTAGCTTGCCCTATGTGGAAGAGGGCACATTACTCAATACTGTGGTGTTATGAACAAAGTATAGTCCTCCACTGGTCCACGCTGCTTCGGCGGTCCTGGGTAAGATAGTTAGTTCTAGCTTGCCCTATGTGGAAGAGGGCATACAAGACAAAGTATAGTTCTCCCCTGGTCCACGCTGCTTCGGCGGTCCTGGGTAAGATAGTTAATTCTAGCTTGCCCTATGTGGAAGAGAGCATACATGAACCAAGAACGAAGGTTATGATCGAGGAATGATTCGACAACTAACCGATGGTATGAAATGTGAAGAATTCAAGCAAGCACACAATCAAGTCATCACTTGGGCATGCTCGATAGCCAACCTCATGACATTAACCTAGTAGAGCATGCAACGTATAATATCCCAATGCAAAGTAAACGATAGACACGCCCTAGTTCAGCGCTTCAACCAAGTGATGACTTCAGAATGGCTAAATCAAATCGGTTCAAAACATACCATCGGTACCCTATTGAAACACACAAGTCGATATCAAACCTCATGATTGTGTAGTCCTCCACTGGTCCACGCCGCTTCGGCCGTCCTGGGTAAAATGGAACATTCCAGCTTGCCCTATGTGGAAGAGGGCACATTACTCAATACTGTGGTGTGAAGTATAAAGTTCAGTTCTCCCCTGGTCCACGCTGCTTCGGCGGTCCTGGGTAAGATAGTTCATTCTAGCTTGCCCTATGTGGAAGAGGACACTTAATACTTCGTCTCTAAGCGGCGGCT
>NW_026525185.1:77500-82500 GCF_943734705.1 Anopheles coustani
AACTTTTCAAGGTGTCTCGGCTAAGAGTGAAATGTTTCATGTGTCTCGGCTGAAAAATTTCGAGGTTCGATCATCCCGGTGAAATATTTCAGTGTGTCTCGGCTAAACTTGGTTCCGAACTTGGCCGCCAGGCGGCGCCACCAGTACCAGCGGATTGCCAGCATTGCCACCAGGCGGCGCTTCGGGTCGTGGCGGGTGTCTCGGCTCACGGAGATTTCGAACACTGTTACCAGGCGGCGGCACTGGTGCTGAGCTTTTCAACGTCACAACCAGGCGGCGCCTTCAGTTCATCAAGTGTCTCGGCTGGTGGAGATCACCGGTTATCACAACCAGGCGGCACTCTGAGTTTTATGGCGAGTGTATCGGCTGGCGGTTTGCGGATTTGTCAACCAGGCGGCACCTGATCGCAGAGAAGAACTGAGATATAAGCTCAGATTTGGAAAGGGGAAAAAGATTGGTTTGGCCTTTTATTTGTTGGAGTTTCTATTTCGCACCGGTACTTGGCCTTCCTCCACTCCCCTTCCCCTTCCCACCTTCCCTTCCCAGACACTCCACCCTGGCTCTCCGCAACCTAACCCATTGCCCACAGCGATTTTCAGGGTTGCAGTAGGGGAATGGAGCAGGCATCGGGGGAGCCTTCGACGCGTCGGTCCGTCAGGCTCCGGTCCACCTGTGACGCTACCGCGCCATCGCCGAAGGACGACGGGGACAAAGTGATGACATCATCGGTTGCGCTGCCGTTGACTCGGCAGCGAAAGGGAGGCAGTGTCGCGCCATCGACTGCGACGCCCACTCGGCCGGTGGTGGTGGTGCAGCGGATGGCCCTGCTAGCCAGTGATATGGAGATTTCAGAGGAGAGCGACGAGGACGAGCTCAACTCAACCGTCGTCCAGCAGGTGGCCGAAGTCCCGCAGCAGGAGCCGACTATCGCAAGCCTCAGCAGCGAGTTGAGGGAGCTCCGGGCAACCGTCGAGACTCTCCTCGCTAAGGTTAGCGAGATGGAGACGGGCCGGGCGACGGCAAAGGATGGCGACGCGGAGCTGAAGACAAAGCTGAAGTTGTTGTCTCGTGAAAATCAGGAGCTGAAGCGAGACAACATTAGCCTTCGTGAGCGTGCGGCAGCCAGCGAAAGAGAACTTATGCTGCTCCAAAGTGGACTCCACTCGATGGGAGAGTTGGCGGTAGCTACGCAGCAGCAACAACAACATGTCGTCGACTCCAGTGCTGTTGGGCAAAGCCAGCATCCACCTGGCGACACTCCCAAACGAAAGCGGACCCGGGCAAGGCGCGGCAAGAAAAAAGAGGGCGAACCGACGGGCATGAACGAAGTCATCACGCCTGATGTCCCCGAGATCCCGGTCGAGGCCGTCTTGTCCCAGGCCATGGCTCCAGAAAAGCCAAAACCGAAGGTAAAGAAAGCAGCGGCTGTGGCAACCAAGGTGCATGCGCAACCAGCATCCTTTGCTAAAGTCGTGGCCAAGGGAGACAAGAGAGCAGCACCACAGAAAGCGGGAAAGAGCGCTGCTAAAGTGGAGAGGCCTGCGGTGATCGTCCTCGAGGCCAACGAGGGCAAGGCCTTCCTCGACACATACAAGGCAGTGCGTTCCAAGACCAATGTGGATCAGTTCGTGGCGAGGGTTTGCCGCACAGGGGAGCGGAAGCTGTCGCTGTGGCTGAAGCCGAACACGGACTGCGAGAGTGTGCTGGCCGATGTCAGCGAAGCCATCAAGGAGGATGGAGTGGCCCACCTCCTTGTCGACAAGCAGACGGCCGCGATCACAGGAATCGACATGCTGGCGACTGTCGATGACTTGATTTCGGCGATTAAGCGACAGGCGGGGCTGACGGTTCCGGGCGAGGCAGTTCGGATGTGGCGGCGGTACGACGGGCTGCAGAAAGCCCATATCAAGCTGCCGCGCGGGCAGTGCCAGCTTCTCGACGGTCACCGGGTCACCATAGGGAACACGAGTTGCGTCGTGCAGGCGCTCGCATCGGTCCCTGCAGGAGAGCAGCTCTGCTACCGCTGCTTTGGCAAGGGGCACCGCTCTCGCGAGTGCACCGGCCCTGACTACTCCAAGTGCTGCTTCCGGTGCGGATCGAAGCAGCACAAGGCCAAGGAGTGCAGCTCGGGCCCCAAGTGCCTTACGTGTTCCGGACAACATCAGACAGGTTCACCGGTTTGCAGCGGAAGTAGCCAGCCGTCATGTTCCCGCTAGTTTCGAACACCACTGTTAGAGGGCGTGACGCTGGGTTGAAGATCCTCCAGATCAACTTGGCGCGCAGCAGGGTAGCACAAGATCTCATGCTCCAGACCGCACGGGAGCAAAGGATCGACATTGTGCTGGCGTCGGAGATCTACCGTGTTCCACCCAATAACGGGAACTGGGCGGTGGACTCGACAGCGAAGGCAGCTGTTATTACGACCGGAGCCTTGCCCATACAGCGAGTCTGGGCAAGTAGGGTAGGACTGGTGTCGGTCCAGGTGGCGGGGGTGACCTTCATCTCTTGCTACGCCCCACCAACACCGGGATGGACGGACGAGGACTACCAGCGGCTGCTCGACGAGATCGATATCGAGGCCAGAGCACACCCCCTCGTAGTCTTGGCGGGCGACTTCAATGCCTGGCACGTGCGATGGGGCAGCGCGAGGACGAAGCCGCGTGGTGAAGATCTCGCCGAGGTCGTCGACCAGCTCGACCTGGCGATCTTGAACCGCGGCAGTGTGCCCACGTTCGTCGGCAACGGCAGTGCTACTGAAAGTGTGGTCGACGTGTCCTTCGCCAGTCCGGCCATTGAACCCGGTAACGACTGGCGGGTGCTCGACACTTTCACCAACAGTGACCACAGATACGTGAGATTCAGCGTATCCGCGACACCAGTCAGCAGCGCTTCACCACACCAGCAGAGGCAACCGCAACAACAGCACCAGCATCGCGACCGGCAGCGACAACGCGAGCAGATTGGACCGAGATGGAAGTTGCGTCAATTCCATTCCGAAGCCTTCCAGATCGCGCTCCAGGCTTCCGGGTTTGCCGAAGCGGCTGTATCACCGGCGACTCTCACCGCTGGACTTACTAGAGCCTGCGATGAGGTGATGCAGAGGGCACCGCCAGCGCAGTTTTTGGTGAGACCGGAAATGTACTGGTGGACGCAGGAAATCGGCCTTCTCAGGGAGCAGTGCAAGTCATCTGAGGATGCGTTTTTGACCGCCGGAACCGGTGCACAGCGAGAGTTGGCCAGAGAACGGCACAGGAGCTGTAAGAAGGAACTAACCCGTGCCATCAAGGCAAGCAAGGACCGTAGCTTTGATGAGATGATTGCGGAAGCTGAGGACAACGTCTTCGGCACTGCCTACAAGGTAGTAACGTCACGCCTCAAGGGTAGCCGCGTCCCCCCGGAGCGAGATCCTGCGATTCTACAGCACGTCGTGTCGGAACTCTTCCCGGATCATGGCACTTTTGAGTGGCCTGCACCGGATCTGGTCGATTGGGGGCAGACAACGCAGGAGCCAGTGAGGGAGGTGTCGGATGAGGAGCTCTTGGCGATCGCGGCGCGGATGGTGCCCACTAAGGCCCCGGGACCCGATGGCATCATCAATGCGGCACTGAGGGTCGCTGTTCGCGAGCACACGGAGACGTTTCGCCGCGTGTTCCAGGAGTGCTTCGATCAATGCACCTTTCCCGCTGACTGGAAGCGACAACGACTTGCTTTGCTACCCAAGTCCGGAAGACCTCAGGGCGATCCGTCATCCTTTCGGCCTCTTGGGATGCTCGACGGATCAGGCAAGATCTTGGAGCGGCTGATCTTGGATCGCCTAAATGAACACCTGGAAGACCCAGATCACCCTCGCCTGTCGCCGTCTCAGTATGGATTCAGAAAGGGCAGGTCTACAATTCAGGCGATTGAACGTGTTAAGGAGGCCGGCCAGCGCGCGATGGCCCACCGAATGACGGATCGGAGGGCTAACAAGTGTCTGATGGTGGTGTCATTGGATGTACGCAATGCTTTTAACACGGCGAGCTGGCGGTCCATCGCCAAAGCACTGCAAGAAAAGCACGTTCCGGCATGCCTGCAGCGGATACTGGAAAGCTGGTTTCGGGGACGGCTGTTGGTTTATGAGACGTCGGACGGTCCGGTCACCCGGGAATTGTCGGCGGGAGTCCCACAGGGTTCCATACTCGGTCCGACGCTGTGGAACACCATGTATGACGCCGTCCTGTCCATCGACATGCCCACCGGTGTAGAGCTCGTCGCCTTCGCTGACGACCTCGTGCTCCTGGCACCAGGACCCACGCCAGCACTGGCCGCGAGTTTGGCGGAGGAGTCTGTGAATAGGGTTGTGGCTTGGATGCGCGAACATCAGCTGGAGCTCGCCGCAGCTAAGACGGATATTGTGATGGTGTCGAAGAAGAAGAAGGATTACAAGAACATCCCGGTTAACATCAACGGAGTTCTTCTTCGTTCGGCAACCGACATCAAATATCTAGGCGTCCGTATCAAACACAATCTTAAGTGGTCGGAGCACGTCAAGCAAGTCACTCAAAAGGCTTCTCGAGTAGCGACAGCACTTGCACTGTTGATGCGACGGCACAGTGGGCCAAAGTGTAAGAAGCGTCGCCTCCTGGTTTCGGTCGTCAACAGCATCCTCCGCTACGGTGCACCGGTGTGGCACGAGGGTGTTGAAACCAGGGAGGAGCAACGGCTGCTGGAGAGAGTCCAGAAGAGGGTTGTGGTCGGAGCATCCTTCGCATTCCGGACAATCTCATATGACGCTGCCGCAGTGATAGCGGGTACCATCCCAATAGTGCTGTTGGTAAAAGAGGACGCACGATATTACCATCGTAGAGTGAACGCTGATCCTGGGGGTCTGTCGGCTAAAGAGATGCGGGAGCAGGAGCGTCTCGCCACATACCACCAGTGGCAGGACAGGTGGGACGAGGTGGGCAGAACGGGAGGACGGTTCGCCCGATGGACCCGGCGAGTTCTCCCCGACCCAGCTG
>NW_026525185.1:87500-127144 GCF_943734705.1 Anopheles coustani
AGTATATTGTAAACCACGGGTTCTTTAATGCTAGCGGGTCGTCGCGACCCTAGTTAACATCATGGTGCACGTCTCGTGACGGGTGTCACGGCGTAGTTAAATGTATGCGATACATTTCTCAAATATAAGCGCTCAGTCATCTGTACATCATGGTAGGTTCCCACGACGTGCAATATGCGTTCAACTTATCAATGTTCATGTGTCCTGCAGTTCACATTATGACGCGCAGTTAGCTGCGGTCTTCATCGATCCATGAGCCGAGTGATCCACTGCCGAGGGTGACTAACTTGCGTAAGCCGCCGCTGTGCGCGTATACCCGTTCCCCGTAGGGAGGAGCAAGCCGCCGCTTAGAGACGAAGCATAAAGTGTCCTCATTCCACATAGGGCAAGCTGGATGAATCCATTTTACCCAGGACGGCCGAAGCGGCGTGGACCAGGGGAGAACTGAACCTTATACTTCACACCACAGTAAGTCTACGTGTCCTCTTCCACATAGGGCAAGCTAGAACTAACTATCTTACCCAGGACTGCCGAAGCAGCGTGGACCAGGGGAGGAACACACTTTTCATGGAAACGTAAGGCATCCATGACTGCCATAACGTAAGCCGCCGCTGTGCGCGTATACCCGTTCCCCGTAGGGAGGAGCAAGCCGCCGCTTAGAGACGAAGCATAAAGTGTCCTCATTCCACATAGGGCAAGCTGGATGAATCCATTTTACCCAGGACGGCCGAAGCGGCGTGGACCAGGGGAGAACTGAACTTTATACTTCACACCACAGTAAGTCTACGTGTCCTCTTCCACATAGGGCAAGCTAGAACTAACTATCTTACCCAGGACTGCCGAAGCAGCGTGGACCAGGGGAGGAACACACTTTTCATAGAAACGTAAGGCATCCATGACTGCCATAGTGCGTAAGCCGCCGCTGTGCGCGTAAACCCGTTCCCCGTAGGGAGGAGTCAAGCCGCCGCTTAGAGACGAAGTATGAAGTGTCCTCTTCCACATAGGGCAAGCTAGAATGAACTATCTTACCCAGGACCGCCGAAGCAGCGTGGACCAGGGGAGAACTGAACTTTATACTTCACACCACAGTATTGAGTAATGTGCCCTCTTCCACATAGGGCAAGCTGGAATGTTCCATTTTACCCAGGACGGCCGAAGCGGCGTGGACCAGTGGAGGACTACACAATCATGAGGTTTGATATCGACTTGTGTGTTTCAATAGGATACCGATGGTATGGTTTGAACCGATTTGATTTAGCCATTCTGAAGTCATCACTTGGTTGAAGCGCTGAACTAGGGAGGCATCGTTTACATATATATTGGTTTTCGCATGCTCTACTAGGTTAATGTCATGAGGTTGGCTATCGAGCATGCCCAAGTGATGACTTGATTGTGTGCTTGCTTGAATTCTTCACATTTCATACCATCGGTTAGTTGTCGAATCATTCCTCGATCATAACCTTCGTTCTTGGTTCATGTATGCTCTCTTCCACATAGGGCAAGCTAGAATTAACTATCTTACCCAGGACCGCCGAAGCAGCGTGGACCAGGGGAGAACTATACTTTGTCTTGTATGCCCTCTTCCACATAGGGCAAGCTAGAACTAACTATCTTACCCAGGACCGCCGAAGCAGCGTGGACCAGTGGAGGACTATACTTTGTTCATAACACCACAGAATTGAGTAATGTGCCCTCTTCCACATAGGGCAAGCTAGAATGAACTATCTTACCCAGGACCGCCGGAGCAGTGTGGACCAGTGGAGGACTACACAATCATGAGGTTTGATATCGACTTGTGTGTTTCAATAGGGTACCGATGGTATGTTTTGAACCGATTTGATTTAGCCATTCTGAAGTCATCACTTGGTTGAAGCGCTGAACTAGGGAGGGGCATCGTTTACATATATATTGGTTTTCGCATGCTCTACTAGGTTAATGTCATAGGGTTGGCTATCGAGCATGCCCAAGTGATGACTTGATTGTGTGCTTGCTTGAATTCTTCACATTTCATACCATCGGTTAGTTGTCGAATCATTCCTCGATCATAACCTTCGTTCTTGGTTCATGTATGCTCTCTTCCACATAGGGCAAGCTAGAATTAACTATCTTACCCAGGACCGCCGAAGCAGCGTGGACCAGGGGAGAACTATACTTTGTCTTGTATGCCCTCTTCCACATAGGGCAAGCTTGAATGAACTATCTTACCCAGGACCGCCGGAGCAGCGTGGACCAGTGGAGGACTATACTTTGTTCATTACACCACAGTATTAAGTATGGTGTCCTCTTCCACATAGGGCAAGCTAGAATTAACTATCTTACCCAGGACCGCCGAAGCAGTGTGGACCAGGGGAGGACTATACTTTATACTTCACACACTAGCCAAATTGAAGTCATCACTTGGTTGAAGCACTGAACTAGGGCGAGTCTATCGTTTACTTTGCATTGGGATAATACGCTGCATGCTCTCTTAGGTTAATGTCATGTGATTGGCTATAGAGCATGCCCAAGTGATGACTTTGTTTCAAGCTCAACAGGTAGGGTATTGAGTCCTCTTCCACATAGGGCAAGCTAGAATTAACTATCTTACCCAGGACCGCCGGAGCAGCGTGGACCAGGGGAGAACTATACTTTGTCTTGTATGCCCTCTTCCACATAGGGCAAGCTAGAACTAACTATCTTACCCAGGACTGCAAAGCAGCGTGGACCAGTGGAGGACTATACTTTGTTCATTACACCACAGTATTAAGTATGGTGTCCTCTTCCACATAGGGCAAGCTAGAACTAACTATCTTACCCAGGACCGCCGAAGCAGTGTGGACCAGGGGAGGACTATACTTTATACTTCACACACTAGCCATACTGAAGTCATCACTTGGTTGAAGCGCTGAACTACGGCGGGGTAATCGTTTACAGGTTATAATCATATAGCTGCATGCTCATTAGTAGATAATGGAATATTGTATGGCAATATGAGCATGCCCAAGTGATGACTTTGTTTCAAGCTCAACAGGTAGGGTATTGAGTCCTCTTCCACATAGGGCAAGCTAGAATGAACTATCTTACCCAGGACCGCCGGAGCAGCGTGGACCAGTGGAGGACTCTATACTTTATACTTCACACCACAGTATTGAGTACGACTTGCATAAAGCCCCTAATGAGAACCACGAGGGCTCTCTCAATGTAGAACCACGAGGGCTCTAGTACCGATTCTCTCGGTACGGCTTGGTCCGTGTTCCTTTATGCATGTACTCGCAGAAAGTCTCAACCCGGAGGTCTTGACTTTGATTGTCATAGTTGGACTACGACGGGGCATCCGACCATTGCTGATCGAACACCCCTGATTCACCATCTTTCGGGTAGGCGGTACGCGTACCTCCGGACGCGGAAGTCTCAACCCGGAGGTCTTGACTTTGATTGTCATAGTTGGACTACGACGGGGCATCCGACCATTGCTGATCGAACACCCCTGATTCATCATCTTTCGGGTAGGCGGTGCGCGCACCTCCGACGCGGAAGTCTCAACCCGGAGGTCTTGACTTTGTATTGTCATAGTTGGACTACGACGGGGTATCCGACTCATCGAATACCCCAGAAGCACACCATCTTTCGGGTAGGCGGTACGCGTACCTCCGGACGCGGAAAGTCTCAACCCGGAGGTCTTGACTTTGGTTGTCATAGTTGGACTATGACGGGGCATCCGACCATTGCTGATCGAACACCCCTGTTACACCATCTTTCGGATAGGCGGTGCGCGACACCACCGACGCGGAAAGTCTCAACCCGGAGGTCTTGACTCGATTTTTCATAAATTCTAAGTAAAACATATGTTAGGATGCTGGGAGATGAATGGGATGCTGCATGGAGATAAATCTTGATCTTCTTCATCTCCCATCTTAATACAGTATCCCTACTTAAAGGCATCTCGGACTTAGTCGATTTTTCATAAATTCTAAGAAAAACATATGTTAGGATGCTGGGAGATGAATGGGATGCTGCATGGAGATAAATCTAGATCTTCTCCATCTCCCATCTTAATACAGCATCCCTACTTAAAGGCATCTCGGACTTAGTCGATTTTTCATAAATTCATAGAAAAACATATGTTACGATGCTGCGAGATGAATGGGATGCTGCATGGAGATGCATCTTGATCTCCTACATCTCCCATCTTAATACAGCATCCCTACTTAAAGCCATCTCGGACTTAGTCGATTTTTCATAAATTCTAAGAAATTCATATGTTAGGATGCTGGGAGATGAATGGGATGCTGCATGGAGATGAATCTTGGTCTTCTTCATCTCCCATCTTAATACAGCATCCCTACTTAAAGGCATCTCGGACTTAGTCGATTTTTCATAAATTCTAAGAAAAACATATGTTAGGATGCTGCGAGATGAATGGGATGCTGCATGGAGATGAATCTTGATCTCCGACATCTCCCATCTCAATACAGCATCCCTACTTAAAGGCATCTCGGACTTAGTCGATTTTTCATAAATTCATAGAAATTCATATGTTAGGATGCTGCGAGATGAATGGGATGCTGCATGGAGATGAATCTTGATCTCCTACATCTCTCATCTCAATACAGCATCCCTACTTAAAGCCATCTCGGACTTAGTCGATTTTTCATAAATTCATAGAAATTCATATGTTAGGATGCTGCGAGATGAATGGAATGCTGCATGGAGATGAATCTTGATCTACTTCATCTCCCATCTTAATACAGCATTCCTACTTAAATGCATCTCGGACTTAGTCGATTTTTCATAAATTCATAGAAATTCATATGTGAGGATGCTGCGAGATGAATGGGATGCTGCATGGAGATGAATCTTGATCTTCTTCATCTCCCATCTCAATACAGCATCCCTACTTAAAGGCATCTCGGACTTAGTCGATTTTTCATAAATTCATAGAAATTCATATGTGAGGATGCTGCGAGATGAATGGGATGCTGCATGGAGATGAATCTTGATCTCCTACATCTCTCATCTCAATACAGCATCCCTACTTAAAGCCATCTCGGACTTAGTCGATTTTTCATAAATTCATAGAAATTCATATGTAAGGATGCTGCGAGATGAATGGGATGCTGCTTGGAGATGAATCTTGATCTCCTACATCTCTCATCTCAATACAGCATCCCTACTTAAAGGCATCTCGGACTTAGTCGATTTTTCATAAATTCATAGAAATTCATATGTTAGGATGCTGCGAGATGAATGGGATGCTGCATGGAGATGAATCTTGATCTTCTTCATCTCCCATCCTAATACAGCATCCCTACTTAAAGGCATCTGGGACTTAGTCGATTTTTCATAAATTCTAAGAAATTCATATGTTAGGATGCTGGGAGATGAATGGGATGCTGCATGGAGATGAATCTTGATCTTCGTCACCTCCCATCTCGATACAGCATCCCTACTTAAAGGCATCTCGGACTTAGTCGATTTTTCATAAATTCTAAGAAATTCATATGTTAGGATGCTGCGAGAAGAATGGGATGCTGCATGGAGATGAATCTTGATCTTCTTCATCTCCCATCTCGATACAGCATCCCTACTTAAAGGCATCTCGGACTTATTCGATTTTTCATAAATTCTAAGTAAAACATATGTTAGGATGCTGGGAGATGAATGGGATGCTGCATGGAGATAAATCTTGATCTTCTTCATCTCCCATCTTAATACAGTATCCCTACTTAAAGGCATCTCGGACTTAGTCGATTTTTCATAAATTCTAAGAAAAACATATGTTAGGATGCTGGGAGATGAATGGGATGCTGCATGGAGATAAATCTAGATCTTCTCCATCTCCCATCTTAATACAGCATCCCTACTTAAAGGCATCTCGGACTTAGTCGATTTTTCATAAATTCATAGAAAAACATATGTTACGATGCTGCGAGATGAATGGGATGCTGCATGGAGATGCATCTTGATCTCCTACATCTCCCATCTTAATACAGCATCCCTACTTAAAGCCATCTCGGACTTAGTCGATTTTTCATAAATTCTAAGAAATTCATATGTTAGGATGCTGGGAGATGAATGGGATGCTGCATGGAGATGAATCTTGATCTCCTACATCTCCCATCTCAATACAGCATCCCTACTTAAAGGCTTCTCGGACTTATTCGATTTTTCATAAATTCTAAGAAATTCATATGTTAGGATGCTGGGAGATAAATGGGATGCTGCATGGAGATGAATCTTGATCTCCGACATCTCCCATCTCAATACAGCATCCCTACTTAAAGGCATCTCGGACTTAGTCGATTTTTCATAAATTCATAGAAATTCATATGTTAGGATGCTGCGAGATGAATGGGATGCTGCATGGAGATGAATCTTGATCTTCTTCATCTCCCATCTTAATACAGCATCCCTACTTGAAGGCATCTCGGACTTAGTCGATTTTTCATAAATTCTAAGAAATTCATATGTTAGGATGCTGGGAGATGAATGGGATGCTGCATGGAGATGAATCTTGATCTTCTTCATCTCCCATCTTAATACAGCATCCCTACTTGAAGGCATCTCGGACTTAGTCGATTTTTCATAAATTCTAAGAAATTCATATGTTAGGATGCTGGGAGATGAATGGGATGCTGCATGGAGATGAATCTTGATCTACTTCATCTCCCATCTTAATACAGCATCCCTACTTAAATGCATCTCGGACTTAGTCGATTTTTCATAAATTCATAGAAATTCATATGTTAGGATGCTGGGAGATGAATGGGATGCTGCATGGAGATGAATCTTGATCTTCTTCATCTCCCATCTCAATACAGCATCCCTACTTAAAGGCATCTCGGACTTAGTCGATTTTTCATAAATTCATAGAAATTCATATGTGAGGATGCTGCGAGATGAATGGGATGCTGCATGGAGATGAATCTTGATCTCCTACATCTCTCATCTCAATACAGCATCCCTACTTAAAGCCATCTCGGACTTAGTCGATTTTTCATAAATTCATAGAAATTCATATGTAAGGATGCTGCGAGATGAATGGGATGCTGCTTGGAGATGAATCTTGATCTCCTACATCTCTCATCTCAATACAGCATCCCTACTTAAAGGCATCTCGGACTTAGTCGATTTTTCATAAATTCATAGAAATTCATATGTTAGGATGCTGCGAGATGAATGGGATGCTGCATGGAGATGAATCTTGATCTTCTTCATCTCCCATCCTAATACAGCATCCCTACTTAAAGGCATCTGGGACTTAGTCGATTTTTCATAAATTCTAAGAAATTCATATGTTAGGATGCTGGGAGATGAATGGGATGCTGCATGGAGATGAATCTTGATCTTCTTCATCTCTCATCTTAATACAGCATCCCTACTTAAAGGCATCTCGGACTTAGTCGATTTTTCATAAATTCTTAGAAAAACATGTGTTAGGATGCTGCGAGATGAATGGGATGCTGCATGGAGATGAATCTTGATCTTCTTCATCTCCCATCTCAATACAGCATCCCTACTTAAAGGCATCTCGGACTTAGTCTATTTTTCATAAATTATAAGAAAAACATATGTTAGGATGCTGCGAGATGAATGGGATGCTGCATGGAGATGAATCTTGATCTTCTTCATCTTCCATCTTAATACAGCATCCCTACTTAAAGGCATCTCGGACTTAGTCGATTTTTCATAAATTCTAAGAAAAACATATGTTAGGATGCTGCGAGATGAATGGGATGCTGCATGGAGATGAATCTTGATCTTCTTCATCTCTCATCTTAATACAGCATCCCTACTTAAAGGCATCTCGGACTTAGTCGATTTTTCATAAATTCTTAGAAATTCATATGTTAGGATGCTGCGAGATGAATGGGATGCTGCATGGAGATGAATCTTGATCTTCTTCATCTCCCATCTCAATACAGCATCCCTACTTAAAGCCATCTTGGACTAAGTCGATTTTTCATAAATTCTTAGAAAAACATATGTTAGGATGCTGCGAGATGAATGGGATGCTGCATGGAGATGAATCTTGATCTTCTTCATCTCCCATCTTAATACAGCATCCCTACTTAAAGGCATCTCGGACTTAGTTGATTTTTCATAAATTCTAAGAAAAACATATGTTAGGATGCTGCGAGATGAATGGGATGCTGCATGGAGATGAATCTTGATCTTCTTCATCTTCCATCTTAATACAGCATCCCTACTTAAAGGCATCTCGGACTTAGTCGATTTTTCATAAATTCTAAGAAAAACATATGTTAGGATGCTGCGAGATGAATGGGATGCTGCATGGAGATGAATCTTGATCTTCTTCATCTCTCATCTTAATACAGCATCCCTACTTAAAGGCATCTCGGACTTAGTCGATTTTTCATAAATTCTTAGAAATTCATATGTTAGGATGCTGCGAGATGAATGGGATGCTGCATGGAGATGAATCTTGATCTTCTTCATCTCCCATCTCAATACAGCATCCCTACTTAAAGCCATCTCGGACTAAGTCGATTTTTCATAAATTCTTAGAAAAACATATGTTAGGATGCTGCGAGATGAATGGGATGCTGCATGGAGATGAATCTTGATCTTCTTCATCTCCCATCTTAATACAGCATCCCTACTTAAAGGCATCTCGGACTTAGTTGATTTTTCATAAATTCTAAGAAAAACATATGTTAGGATGCTGCGAGATGAATGGGATGCTGCATGGAGATGAATCTTGATCTTCTTCATCTCCCATCTTAATACAGCATCCCTACTTAAAGGCATCTCGGACTTAGTCGATTTTTCATAAATTCTAAGAAAAATATATGTTAGGATGCTGCGAGATGGATGGGATGCTGCATGGGAATGAATCTTGATCTTCTTCATCTCCCATCTTAATACAGCATCCCTACTTAAAGGCATCTCGGACTTAGTCGATTTTTCCTAAATTCTAAGAAATTCATAGGTAAGGATGCTGCGAGATGAATGGGATGCTGCATGGAGATGAATCTTGATCTCCTACATCTCCCATCTCAATACAGCATCCCTACTTGAAGCCATCTCGGACTTAGTTGATTTTTCATAAATTCATAGAAATTCATATGTTAGGATGCTGCGAGATGAATGGGATGCTGCATGGAGAAGAATCTTGATCTTCTTCATCTCCCATCTTAATACAGCATCCCTACTTAACGGCATCTCGGACTTAGTCGATTTTTCATAAATTCAAAGGAAAACATAGGTTAGGATGTTGGGAGATAAATTGGATGCTGCATAGAGATGAATCTTGATCTCCTACATCTCTCATCTCAATACAGCATCCCTACTTAAAGCCATCTCGGACTTAGTCGATTTTTCATAAATTCATAGAAATTCATATGTTAGGATGCTGCGAGATGAATGGGATGCTGCATGGAGATGAATCTTGATCTTCTTCATCTCCCATCTCAATACAGCATCCCTACTTTAAGGCATCTCGGACTTAGTCGATTTTTCATAAATTCTAAGAAAAACATATGTTAGGATGCAGCGAGATGAATGGGATGCTGCATGGAGATGAATCTTGATCTTCTTCATCTCCCGTCTTAATACAGCATCCCTACTTAAAGGCATCTCGGACTTAGTCGATTTTTCATAAATTCATAGAAAAACATATGTTAGGATGCTGGGAGATGAATGGGATGCTGCATGGAGATGAATCTTGATCTTCTTCATCTCCCATTTTAATACAGCATCCCTACTTAAAGGCATCTCGGACTTAGTCAATTTTTCATAAATTCTTAGAAATTCATATGTTAGGATGCTGCGATATGAATGGGATGCTGCATGGAGATGAATCTTGATCTTCTTCATCTCCCGTCTTAATACAGCATCCCTACTTAAAGGCACCTCGGACATGCAGATGAATATTGATCTCCTACATCTCCCGTCTCAATACAGCATCCCTACTTAAAGGCATCTCGGACTTAGTCGATTTTTCATAAATTCATAAAACATCATATGTTAGGATGCTGCGAGATGAATGGGATGCTGCATGGAGATGAATCTTGATCTCCTACATCTCTCATCTCAATACAGCATCCCTACTTAAAGCCATCTCGGACTTAGTCGATTTTTCATAAATTCTAAGAAAAACATATGTTAGGATACTGCGAGATGAATGGGATGCTGCATGGAGATGCATCTTAATCTCCTACATCTCCCATCTTAATACAGCATCCCTACTTGAAGGCATCTCGGACTTAGTCGATTTTTCATAAATTCATAGAAATTCATATGTTAGGATGCTGCGAGATGAATGGGATGCTGCATGCAGATGAATATTCATCTCCTACATCTCCCGTCTCAATACAGCATCCCTACTTAAAGGCATCTCGGACTTAGTCGATTTTTCATAAATTCATAGAAATTCATATGTTAGGATGCTGCGAGATGAAAGGGATGCTGCATGGAAATGAATCTTGATCTCCTACATCTCCCATCTTAATACAGCATCCCTACTTAAAGCCATCTCGGACTTAGTCGATTTTTCATAAATTCTAAGAAATTCATATGTTAGGATGCTGGGAGATGAATGGGATGCTGCATGGAGATGAATCTTGATCTTCTTCATCTCCCATCTTAATACAGCATCCCTACTTAAAGGCATCTCGGACTTAGTCGATTTTTCATAAATTCATAGAAATTCATATGTTAGGATGCTGGGAGATGAATGGGATGCTGCATGGAGATGAATCTTGATCTCCTACATCTCCCATCTCAATACAGCATCCCTACTTCAAGGCATCTCGGACTTAGTCGATTTTTCATAAATTCATAGAAATTCATATGTTAGGATGCTGCGAGATGAATGGGATGCTGCATGCAGATGAATATTGATCTCCTACATCTCCCGTCTCAATACAGCATCCCTACTTAAAGGCATCTCGGACTTAGTCGATTTTTCATAAATTCATAGAAATTCATATGTTAGGATGCTGCGAGATGAATGGGATGCTGCATGGAGATGAATCTTGATCTCCTACATCTCTCATCTCAATACAGCATCCCTACTTAAAGCCATCTCGGACTTAGTCGATTTTTCAAAAATTCATAGAAATTCATATGTTAGGATGCTGCGAGATGAATGGGATGCTGCATGGAGATGAATCTTGATCTCCTACTTCTCTCATCTCAATACAGCATCCCTACTTAAAGGCATCTCGGACTTAGTCGATTTTTCATAAATTCATAGAAATTCATATGTTAGGATGCTGGGAGATGAATGGGATGCTGCATGGAGATGAATCTTGATCTCCTACATCTCCCATCTTAATACAGCATCCCTACTTAAAGCCATCTCGGGCTTAGTCGATTTTTCATAAATTCATATAAATTCATATGTTAGGATGCTGGGAGATGAATGGGATGCTGCATGGAGATGCATCTTGATCTCCTACATCTCCCATCTTAATACAGCATCCCTACTTAAAGCCATCTCGGACTTAGTCGATTTTTCATAAATTCTAAGAAATTCATATGTTAGGATGCTGGGAGATGAATGGGATGCTGCATGGAGATGAATCTTGATCTTCTTCATCTCCCATCTTAATACAGCATCCCTACTTAAAGGCATCTCGGACTTAGTCGATTTTTCATAAATTCATAGAAATTCATATGTTAGGATGCTGCGAGATGAATGGGATGCTGCATGGAGATGAATCTTGATCTATTTCATCTCCCATCTTAATACAGCATCCCTACTTAAATGCATCTCGGACTTAGTCGATTTTTCATAAATTCTAAGAAAAACATATGTTAGGATGCTGCGAGATGAATGGGATGCTGCATGGAGATGAATCTTGATCTTCTTCATCTCCCATCTTAATACAGCATCCCTACTTAAAGGCATCGCGGACTTAGTCGATTTTTCATAAATTCTAAGAAATTCATATGTTAGGATGCTGGGAGATGAATGGGATGCTGCATGGAGATGAATCTTGATCTCCTACATCTCCCATCTCAATACAGCATCCCTACTTAAAGGCATCTCGGACTTAGTCGATTTTTCATAAATTCATAGAAATTCATATGTTAGGATGCTGGGAGATGAATGGGATGCTGCATGGAGATGCATCTTAATCTCCTACATCTCCCATCTTAATACAGCATCCCTACTTAAAGGCATCTCGGACTTAGTCGATTTTTCATAAGTTCTAAGAAATTCATATGTTAGGATGCTGCGAGATGAATGGGATGCTGCATGGAGATGAATCTTGATCTCCTACATCTCCCATCTCAATACAGCATCCCTACTTAAAGGCATCTCGGACTTAGTCGATTTTTCATAAATTCATAGAAATTCATATGTTAGGATGCTGGGAGATGAATGGGATGCTGCATGGAGATGAATCTTGATCTCCTACATCTCCCATCTTAATACAGCATCCCTACTTAAAGCCATCTCGGACTTAGTCGATTTTTCATAAATTCTAAGAAATACATATGTTAGGATGCTGGGAGATGAATGGGATGCTGCATGGAGATGAATCTTGATCTTCTTCATCTCCCATCTTAATACAGCATCCCTACTTAAAGGCATCTCGGACTTAGTCGATTTTTCATAAATTCATAGAAATTCATATGTTAGGATGCTGCGAGATGAATGGGATGCTGCATGGAGATGAATCTTGATCTACTTCATCTCCCATCTTAATACAGCATCCCTACTTAAATGCATCTCGGACTTAGTCGATTTTTCATAAATTCTAAGAAATTCATATGTTAGGATGCTGGGAGATGAATGAGATGCTGCATGGAGATGAATCTTGATCTTCTTCATCTGCCATCTTAATACAGCATCCCTACTTAAAGGCATCTCGGACTTAGTCGATTTTTCATAAATTCATAGAAATTCATATGTTAGGATGCTGCGAGATGAATGGGATGCTGCATGGAGATGAATCTTGATCTTCTTCATCTCCCATCTTAATACAGCATCCCTACTTAAAGGCATCTCGGACTTAGTCGATTTTTCATAAATTCTAAGAAATTCATATGTTAGGATGCTGGGAGATGAATGGGATGCTGCATGGAGATGAATCTTGATCTTCTTCATCTACCATCTTAATAAAGCATCCCAACTTGAAGGCATCTCGGACTTAGTCGATTTTTCATAAATTCTAAGAAATTCATATGTAAGGATGCTGGGAGATGAATGGGATGCTGCATGGAGATGAATCTTGATCATTCTCATCTCCCATCTTAATACAGCATCCCTACTTAAAGGCATCTCGGACTTAGTCGATTTTTCATAAATTCATAGAAAAACATATGTTAGGATGCTGGGAGATGAATGGGATGCTGCATGGAGATGAATCTTGGTCTTCATCATCTCCCATCTTAATACAGCATCCCTACTTAAAGGCATCTCGGACTTAGTCGATTTTTCATAAATTCATAGAAATTCATATGTTAGGATGCTGCGAGATGAATGGGATGCTGCATGGAGATGCATCTTGATCTCCTACATCTCCCATCTTAATACAGCATCCCTACTTAAAGCCATCTCGGACTAAGTCGATTTTTCATAAATTCATAGAAATTCATATGTTAGGATGCTGCGAGATGAATGGGATGCTGCATGGAGATGAATCTTGATCTACTCCATCTCCCATCTCAATATAGCATCCCTACTTAAAGGCATCTCGGACTTAGTCGATTTTTCATAAATTCATAGAAATTCATATGTTAGGATGCTGGGAGATGAATGGGATGCTGCATGGAGATGAATCTTGATCTTCTTCATCTCCCATCTTAATACAGCATCCCTACTTAAAGGCATCTCGGACTTAGTCGATTTTTCATAAATTCTAAGAAATTCATATGTTAGGATGCTGCGAGATGAATGGGATGCTGCATGGAGATGAATCTTGATCTCCTACATCTCTCATCTCAATACAGCATCCCTACTTTAAGCCATCTCGGACTTAGCCGATTTTTCATAAATTCATAGAAATTCATATGTTAGGATGCTGCGAGATGAATGGGATGCTGCATGGAGATGAATCTTGATCTACTCCATCTCCCATCTTAATACAGCATCCCTACTTAAATGCATCTCGGACTTAGTCGATTTTTCATAAATTCTAAGAAAAACATATGTTAGGATGCTGCGAGATGAATGGGATGCTGCATGGAGATGCATCTTGATCTTCTACATCTCCCATCTTAATACAGCATCCCTACTTAAAGCCATCTCGGACTAAGTCGATTTTTCATAAATTCATAGAAATTCATATGTTAGGATGCTGCGAGATGAATGGGATGCTGCATGGAGATGAATCTTGATCTACTCCATCTCCCATCTCAATACAGCATCCCTACTTAAAGGCATCTCGGACTTAGTCGATTTTTCATAAATTCATAGAAATTCATATGTTAGGATGCTGGGAGATGAATGGGATGCTGCATGGAGATGAATCTTGATCTTCTTCATCTCCCATCTTAATACAGCATCCCTACTTAAAGGCATCTCGGACTTAGTCGATTTTTCATAAATTCTAAGAAATTCATATGTTAGGATGCTGCGAGATGAATGGGATGCTGCATGGAGATGAATCTTGATCTTCTTCATCTCCCATCTTAATACAGCATCCCTACTTAAAGGCATCTCGGACTTAGTCGATTTTTCATAAATTCATAGAAATTCATATGTTAGGATGCTGGGAGATGAATGAGATGCTGCATGGAGATGAATCTTGATCTTCTTCATCTCCCATCTTAATACAGCATCCCTACTTAAATGCATCTCAGACTTAGTCGATTTTTCATAAATTCTAAGAAAAACATATGTTAGGATGCTGCGAGATGCATGGGATGCTGCATGGAGATGAATCTTGATCTTCTTCTTCTCCCATCTCAATACAGCATCCCTACTTAAAGGCATCTCGGACTTAGTCGATTTTTCATAAATTCTAAGAAATTCATATGTTAGGATGCTGCGAGAGGAATGAGATGCTGCATGGAGATAAATCTTGATTTTCCTCATCTCCCATCTTAATACAGCATCCCTACTTAAAGGCATCTCGGACTTAGTCGATTTTTAATAAATTCTAAGAAAAACATATGTTAGGATGCTGCGAGATGAATGAGATGCTGCATGGAGATGAATCTTGATCTTCTTCATCTCCCGTCTTAATACAGCATCCCTACTTGAAGGGATATCAGACTTAGTCGATTTTTCATAAATTCATAGAAAAACATATGTTAGGATGCTGGGAGATGAATGGGATGCTGCATGGAGATGAATCTTGATCTTCATCATCTCCCATCTTAATACAGCATCCTAATACAGCGTCGTTCAATATGCAGCATCCCTACTTAAAGCCATCTCGGACTTAGTCGATTTTTCATAAATTCATAGAAATTCATATGTAAGGATGCTGCGAGATGAATGGGATGCTGCATGGAGATGAATCTTGATCTCCTTCATCTCTCATCTCAATACAGCATCCCTACTTAAAGGCATCTCGGACTTAGTCGATTTTTCATAAATTCATAGAAATTCATATGTTAGGATGCTGGGAGATAAATGGGATGCTGCATGGAGATGAATCTTGATCTTCTTCATCTCCCATCTTAATACAGCATCCCTACTTAAAGGCATCTCGGACTTAGTCGATTTTTCATAAATTCTAAGAAATTCATATGTTAGGATGCTGGGAGATGAATGGGATGCTGCATGGAGATAAATCTTGATCTCCTACATCTCCCATCTCAATACAGCATCCCTACTTAAAGGCATCTCGGACTTAGTCAATTTTTCATAAATTCATAGAAATTCATATGTTAGGATGCTGGGAGATGAATGAGATGCTGCATGGAGATGAATCTTGATCTTCTTCATCTCCCATCTTAATACAGCATCCCTACTTAAAGGCATCTCGGACTTAGTCGATTTTTCATAAATTCTAAACAATTCATATGTTAGGATGCTGCGAGATGAATGGGATGCTGGATGGAGATGAATCTTGATCTTCTTCATCTCCCATCTCGATACAGCATCCCTACCTAAAGGCATCTCGGACTTAGTCGATTTTTCATAAATTCTAAACAATTCATATGCTAGGATGCTGCGAGATGAATGGGATGCTGCATGGAGATGAATCTTGATCTTTTACATCTCCTATCTTAATACAGCATCCCTACTTAAAGGCATCTCAGACTTAGTCGATTTTTCATAAATTCATAGAAAAACATATGTTAGGATGCTGGGAGATGAATGGGATGCTGCATGGAGATGATTCTTGATCTTCTTCATCTCCCATCTCAATACAGCATCCCTACTTAAGGGCATCTCGGACTTAGTCGATTTTTCATAAATTCTAAGAAATTCATATGTTAGGATGCTGGGAGATGAATGGGATGCTGCATGGAGATGAATCTTGATCTTCAACATCTCCCATCTTAATACAGCATCCCTACTTAAAGGCATCTCGGACTTAGTCGATTTTTCATAAATTCTAAGAAAACATATGTTAGGATGCTGGGAGATGAATGGGATGCTGCATGGAGATGAATCTTGATCTTCTCCATCTCCCATCTTAATACAGCATCCCTACTTAAAGGCATCTCGGACTTAGTCGATTTTTCATAAATTCATAGAAATTCATATGTTAGGATGCTGCGAGATGAATGGGATGCTGCATGGAGATGAATCTTGATCTTCTTCATCTCTCATCTCAATACAGCATCCCTACTTAAAGGCATCTCGGACTTAGTCGATTTTTCATAAATTCATAGAAATTCATATGTTAGGATGCTGGGAGATGAATGGGATGCTGCATGGAGATTAATCTTGATCTTCTTCATCTCCCATCCTAATACAGCATCCCTACTTAAAGGCATCTCGGACTTAGTCGATTTTTCAAAAATTCTAAGAAAAACATATGTTAGGATGCTGGGAGATGAATGGGATGCTGCATGCAGATGAATCTTGATCTTCTTCATCTCCCATCTTAAAACAGCATCCCTACTTAAAGGCATCTCGGACTTAGTCGATTTTTCATAAATTCTAAGAAATTCATATGTTAGGATGCTGGGAGATGAATGGGATGCTGCATGGAGATGAATCTTGATCTCCTACATCGCTCATCTCAATACAGCATCCTTACTTAAAGCCATCTCGGACTTAGTCGATTTTTCATAAATTCTAAGAAAAACATATGTTAGGATGCTGCGAGATGTAATGGGATGCTGCATGGAGATGAATCTTGATGTTCTTCATCTCCTATCTTAAAACAGCATCCCTACTTAAACGCATCTCGGACTTAGTCGATTTTTCATAAATTCTAAGAAATTCATATGTAAGGATGCTGCGAGATGAATGGGATGCTGCATGGAGATGAATCTTGATCTTCTTCATCTCCCATCTTAATACAGCATCCCTTCTTAAAGGCATCTCGGACTTAGTCGAGTTTTCATTAATTCTTAGAAATTCATATGTAAGGATGCTGCGAGATGAATGGGATGCTGCATGGAGATGAATCTTGATCTTCTTCATCTCCCATCTTAATACAGCATCCCTTCTTAAAGGAATCTCGGACTTAGTCGATTTTTCATAAATTCTAAGAAAAACACATGTTAGGATGCAGCGAGATAAATGGGATGCTGCATGGAGATGAATCTTGCTCTTCTTCATCTCCCATCTTAATACAGCATCCCTTCCTAATGGCACCTCGGACTTAGCCGATTTTTCATAAATTCTAGGAAATTCATATGTTAGGATGCTGCGAGATGAATGGGATGCTGCATGGAGATGAATCTTGATCTCCTACATCTCCCATCTCAATACAGCATCCCTACTTGAAGGCATCTCGGACTTAGTCGATTTTTCATAAATTCATAGAAATTCATATGTTATGATGCTGCGAGATGAATGGGATGCTGCATGCAGATGAATATTGATCTCCTACATCTCCCGTCTCAATACAGCATCCCTACTTAAAGGCATCTCGGACTTAGTCGATTTTTCATAAATTCATAGAAATTCATATGTTAGGATGCTGCGAGATGAATGGGATGCTGCATGGAGATGAATCTTGATCTCCTACATCTCTCATCTCAATACAGCATCCCTACTTAAAGCCATCTCGGACTTAGTCGATTTTTCATAAATTCATAGTAATTCATATGTTAGGATGCTGCGAGATGAATGGGATGCTGCATGGAGATGAATCTTGATCTTCTTCATCTCCCATCTTAATACAGCATCCCTACTTAAAGGCATCTCGGACTTAGTCGATTTTTCATAAATTCATAGAAATTCATATGTTAGGATGCTGCGAGATGAATGGGATGCTGCATGGAGATGAATCTTGATCTTCTTCATCTCTCATCTTAATACAGCATCCCTACTTAAAGGCATCTCGGACATAGTCGATTTTTCATAAATTCTAAGAAATTCATATGTTAGGATGCTGCGAGATGAATTGGATGCTGCATGGAGATGAATCTTTATCTTCTTCATCTCCCATCTCAATACAGCATCCCTACTAAAAGGCATCTCGGACTTAGTCGATTTTTCATAAATTCTAAGAAATTCATATGTTAGGATGCTGCGAGATGAATGGGATGGTGCATCGAGATGAATCTTGATCTTCTACATCTCCCATCTCAATACAGCATCCCTACTTAAAGGCATCTCGGACTTAGTCGATTTTTCATAAATTCTAAGAAATTCATATGTTAGGATGCTGCGAGATGAATGGGATGCTGCATGGAGATGAATCTTGATCTTCTTCATCTCCCATCTTAATACAGCATCCCTACTTAAAGGCATCTCGGACTTAGTCGATTTTTCATAAATTCTAAGAAATTCATATGTTAGGATGCTGGGAGATGAATGGGATGCTGCATGGAGATGAATCTTGATCTTCTTCATCTCCCATCTTAATACAGCATCCCTACTTAAAGGCATCTCGGACTTAGTCGATTTTTCATAAATTCTAAGAAATTCATATGTTAGGATGCTGGGAGATGAATGGGATGCTGCATGGAGATGCATCTTGATCTCCTACATCTCCCATCTTAATACAGCATCCCTACTTAAAGCCATCTCGGACTTAGTCGATTTTTCATAAATTCTAAGAAATTCATATGTTAGGATGCTGGGAGATGAATGGGATGCTGCATGGAGATGAATCTTGATCTTCTTCATCTCCCATCTTAATACAGCATCCCTACTTAAAGGCATCTCGGACTTAGTCGATTTTTCATAAATTCTAAGAAAAACATATGTTAGGATGCTGCGAGATGAATGGGATGCTGCATGGAGATGAATCTTGATCTCCTACATCTCTCATCTCAATACAGCATCCCTACTTAAAGGCATCTCGGACTTAGTCGATTTTTCATAAATTCATAGAAAAACATATGTTAGGATGCTGGGAGATGAATGGGATGCTGCATGGAGATGAATCTTGATCTCCTACATCTCCCATCTTAATACAGCATCCCTACTTAAAGCCATCTCGGACTTAGTCGATTTTCCATAAATTCTAAGAAATTCATATGTTAGGATTCTGGGAGGTGAATAGGATGCTGCATGGAGATGAATCTTGATCTTCTTCATCTCCCATCTCAATACAGCATCCCTACTTAAAGGCATCTCGGACTTAGTCGATTTTTCATAATCTCCTAGAAAAACATATGTTAGGATGCTGCGAGATGAATGGGATGCTGTTGTGAGATGAATCTTGATCTTTTTCATCTTCCATCTTAATACAGCATCCCTACTTAAAGGCATCTCGGACTTAGTCGATTTTTCATAAATTCTAAGAAAATCATATGTTAGGATGCTGCGAGATGAATGGGATGCTGCATGGAGATGAATCTTGATCTTCTACATCTCCCATCTTAATACAGCATCCCTACTTAAAGGCATCTCGGACTTAGTCGATTTTTCATAAATTCTAAGAAAAACATATGTTAGGATGCTGCGAGATGAATGGGATGCTGCACGGAGATTAATCTTGATCTTCTTCATCTCCCATCTTAATACAGCATCCCTACTTAAAGGCATCTCGGACTTAGTCGATTTTTCATAAATTCTAAGAAAAACATATGTTAGGATGCTGCGAGATGAATGGGATGCTTCATGGAGATGAATCTTGATCTTCTTCATCTCCCATCTTAATACAGCATCCCTACTTAAAGGCATCTCGGACATAGTCGATTTTTCATAAATTCTAAGAAATTCATATGTTAGGATGCTGCGAGATGAATGGGATGGTGCATCGAGATGAATCTTGATCTTCATCGTCTCCCATCTGAATACAGCATCCCTACTTAAAGGCATCTCGGACTTAGTCGATTTTTCATAAATTCTAAGAAAAACATATGTTAGGATGCTGCGAGATGAATGGGATGCTGCATGGAGATGAATCTTGATCTTCTTCATCTCCCATCTCAATACAGCATCCCTACTTAAAGGCATCTCGGACTTAGTCGATTTTTCATAAATTCTAAGAAATTCATATGTTAGGATGCTGCGAGATGAATGGGATGCTGCATGGAGATGAATCTTGATCTCCTACATCTCCCATCTCAATACAGCATCCCTACTTAAAGCCATCTCGGACTTAGTCGATTTTTCATAAATTCTAAGAAATTCATATGTTAGGATGCTGCGAGATGAATGGGATGCTGCATGGAGATGAATCTTGATCTCCTACATCTCCCATCTCAATACAGCATCCCTAATTAAAGGCATCTCGGACTTAGTCGATTTTTCATAAATTCTAAGAAATTCATATGTAAGGATGCTGCGAGATGAATGGGATGCTGCATGGAGATAAATCTTGATCTTCTTCATCCCCCATCTCAATACAGCATCCCTACTTAAAGGCATCTCGGACTTAGTCGATTTTTAATAAATTCTAAGAAAAACATATGTTAGGATTCTGGGAGATGAATAGGATGCTGCATGGAGATGAATCTTGATCTTCTTCATCTCCCATCTCAATACAGCATCCCTACTTAAAGGCATCTCGGACTTAGTCGATTTTTCATAAATTCTAAGAAAAACATATGTTAGGATGCTGGGAGACGAATGGGATGCTGCATTGAGATGAATCTTGATCTTCTTCATCTCCCATCTTAATACAGCATCCCTACTTGAAGGGATCTCAGACTGAGTCGATTTTTCATAAATTCTAAGAAATTCATATGTTAGGATGCTGCGAGTATGACCAACAAAAAAGTATATGGGGACAAGGCGGTAGCTGGCCCCCAAAGTGGAGATATGGGTGATTCATGTTTTGCACCCAAGTACGAACAAGTATGGTGAAAACAGGGTAAGGTACCAAGTACCATGAATAACTTCGGCTGTAGATGGCCTAGCGAGGCAAATCACATACCGTTGGAAAGGTCTTGGGGAGACCTATCTACCCTGAAAGTTTTATGAGGCTGAGTTGAAAGACCACGGAGATATTAGGTGATGATGGTCGTATTCGGGGACCAAGTCGCAGGAAATGGCACTTGACCAAAATCACCCTTGGAAGGTGAATACCGGCTTACCGGTAAGAGATAGCGACTTGGCGTAGAATATTCATAAGTTGGGCGTGTAGAGACGCAACTTTCATTATATGGGGCCAACCCGGTCAGGGTGCTCCAAGTCGGTCGTTTGGTCGGTTTATGGTTTGGGCCGACCACGTGGTGTACCAAGTTGAGGTACCTTTCATGAATTATAACTCGGTCAGTTTGCCACCGAGCGACAAGCTGCGGTGTGTTTTGGAATGGTCTTGAGTGGGACTATCAAGGAAAAATACAAATAGAAAATCAGCTTGTCCATGGCCGAAGCTATTAGTGAAACATATAGCAAAATGGGTCCAAAAACGAATGAAATGGGACTTGGACCAAGAATAACGGCAAGTTGGAGAAGAGATAGCAAGTTGGCGTAGAACAATTATATTTGGTGCATGGTATGACCAACAAAAAAGTATATGAGGCCAAGGTGCTGGCTGGCCTCCAAAGTGGAGATATGGGCGATCCAAAGTTTGTACCCAAGTATGGCAAAAACTGGTAGAGGTACCTGTCATGAATTACTGCTCAGGCTGTATGGCACTTAGCGGGACGCTTGGCTCTGGTATGGAATAGTCTTGAGTGGGACTATCAAGGAAAAATACGAACAAAAAATCACCATGTCCACGGACGAAGGTATTAGCGAAACTTAGAGCGAAATTGCGACCAAGTCGCTGGAAATGGCCCTTGGACCAAGTATACCGTCAAGGCGGTACGAGATAGCGAGTTGACGTGGAATATTTATAAGTTTGCCTCCACGAGACGAAAGTTTAGTTATATGGGGCCAACCCGCTCAGGGTTGTCCAAGTCGGTCATATGGCTGATCGAAATTTTCGACCAAGTACTGAGAAAACAGGGTAAGGTACCGTGCACCTCGAATAACTTTGGCTGTAGATGTCCGAGCGAGGCAAACGGCATAGCGTTGGAAAGGTCTTGAGGTGTTCTAAGCACCCTGAAAGTTTGAAAAGGCTATCTGGAAAACTCGTGGAGATATTAGAGAAACATTGGGCCCAAAAGATACCAAGTCGCAGGAAATGGGCCCTCCAAGAACACCCTAAAATCCCAATTACGGCTAAGTTGCAGGCCAGCTAGCGAAGTGAAATGTTCTAGGCATAACTAGAACACGTTAATGCGCAACTTTTTGAATCAGAACTTTTTTCGATATCTGGCCCCCAAAGGGGGGATATGGGCGATCAAAGGATTTTTCCAAGTTTCGGTACTTTTTACGGTATCGCTCATAGCTCCGGCTGTATGCAAGCAAATGACAATCTAAGACATGATTTGGAAAGGTATTGAGCAGTACTAACTTACGTTAGAACACAGCGAAGCGCTATCGGTTCATGGCAAGGCCGATATAAGCAGTCAAAGATGAAAAATGTTGACAAAATGAACAAAAATTACCTTGGTACGCGAATAGCGGCCAGGGATGAAGAGGTACGAAGGTGGTGTTGAAGAATTATAATTAGAGCTTGGTACGCTCTAAAAGTTTGCCGAAGACCGCAAAGCGCTCAGACCCATAGAAAGTGGCCATTTGGGCCGAACAGTGCGTGCAAAGAGGTGAAAATGCAAAAATTGCACTTTGGGGGGCGATTTGCGGGGGGAAGGAGGGGTCGGAGGGCAAAATGTCCCTTGACCAAAAAGTCTTATCTCGTCGAGATCTACAACATTGCCGAAGACCGCAAAGCGCTAGCTCGCAATCGAAAAATCGAGAATTTGAAAATTTTCTAAGTCTTGGGCTCCCTAAGGAAAAGTTTCAAAAATCACGTTTGTCCCCAATTTTGAAGGGGAAGGAGTCGGTTCCGGGGCATGGTGTCTTCGGCAAAAAGTCTTATCTTTTTGCGTACTTTCGACTAGTTCAATAAAAATTTTTGACCCAAAATTTGTTCGGCGGACCCCTAGGTCGAAAAACCCGAAAAAAGTCGAAAAAAGTCGAAAATGTCGAAAAATGAGAAAACCTCATATTCGGACTCTACACGAGCCCCAGATATTGAAAAGTGAAATCCGCGGTCGATTTGGAACAAAAAATTGACCTAGGCAAAGTTGTATGGAGGTAGGGACCCCTGAGAAAAAAGTTTGGTCCCGAGGCTCCTTGGACCACCAAGTCCCTAGGTCGGACCAAAATCGGAAAAAATCCGACCAAAGTCGAAAGTGTCGAAAATTTTAAAAAACCCCTTTTGGGGCCCTATGGCCTCCCTAGATAATGAAAAGTGAGGTCCGCGGCCGATCCGGAAGAAAAACTTGACCTAGGCAAACTTGTATGACGGTGGGGACCCAAAAAAATTTCGATGAGTGTAGTTTAGACAGGCCGGAAAATGTATCGGTGGTCCGTATCAAGGGACGTCTTTTAGTTCCATGGGGTGGTGGTCGTCGAACAAAGTCGCCTAGGTCGACCACCAGAAAGACCAGTCGTGTTGTAATGGATGTTTTGACCACTTTACTAGGGAAACCTAGTAGGTCGAAGCAAATTTGGGGTTCGAGATGAGTTGGTGAAAGTTGGTCCAACCTAGGTGTGCTTGGTGGAGGTTGACCATGAAAGTAGAGCATGATAGGAATGACCATAGCTTTGGTTCTAGATGTCGGATCGGTACACTTGAGGCAGTTTTGGAAAGGTGAAGGCCTGCTCTAGCTATGTTTCCTACCAAGCTGAGCGCCTACTAGTGACCCGGAGGAGGTATTAAGGGTCAAAGGCAAAAAGGGGTACCCTAAAGTGCGTGTGACCAAGAAAATGGGAAAAACGGTATCGCCTATAGCTCAGGCTGTATGGCTCGGATCGGAAAGCTTGGATATGCGTTGGAAAGGTCTTGACGAGCGCTAGCTATGTGTCCTACCAAGCGAAGCGCTAGGTGTTGAGCAAGTCGGTCATATTAGAGGGCAAAGGTGAAAAATGGTGGTTTAGAGGCGAAAATTCACCTTATGATCGAAAATAGCGGGCGAACGATAAGAGCTACGAACACGGCGTAGAACAATCATAAGTACGTTACCACAAGACCTAACTTTGGCCAATATAGAGCGAGAAGATCGGAGGTACCCATCAGGGTGATATGGCTGGTTCAAAGTTGGACCAAAACGAGACTTGAGAAATGGATTGAAACACGGTATCGCGAATAACTCAGGCTGTATGGAACGGATCGACAAGCTTAGATCAGTGTTGGAAAGGTCGAACCGAGCGCTAACTATAATCCCAAACAACCGAAGCGCTAAGTGTTGAGCAAAACTGAGTTATTAAGCGACAAAGTGGAAAAATAATACCAAAATGGCCAAAAATCACACAAGACCAAGAATACCGAGCAAGCGGTAAGAGATAGCGGGTTGACGTAGAATACTTATAAGTTTGCCTCTACGAGACCTAAAAGTCGTCCATAGAAAGCGAGAAGATCGGACCACTCTGGAAGGGTGATACGAGTGGTCAAAAATTAGCAAAAATGAAACATGGCTAAAATGGATTTGACTTGTGCACCATGTAGCTCCGGCTGTATGGCATGGATTGTAGAGCTAGGATATGTTTTGGAAAGGTAACACCCAGCGCTAGATACGACTAGAAGAAAGCAAAGCGCTAACTAGCATGATTTGGAAGTTATTAAGCGTCAAAGTCGAAAAATGTTACCAAAATTGAAACTCGAGTACATTGGGCCAAAAAGTACAAGTTGTGAAAATTGGACTTACGAGTAAAATACCGAGCAGGCGGTAAGAGATAGAGACTTGGTGTAGAATAATTATAAGTTGGGCATGTTATAACCTATATTTGACCCGAACATAGTGTCGAGATCGGTGGTACCCAAAAGGGTGGTACAGGTGTTAGATGGTTTTCCCAGAGCATAAGCTCCACATGATATGGAAAACGGGAAACATCATAACTTCGGCTGTATTGCATGGAATGGAACGAACAAGGTATCGATGGAAAGAGAAAAGGTAGCGCTAACTATAATTCCTACCAAGCAAAGCGCTAGCATGTGACCGTTCGGGTGTTATTGTGAGTCAAAGTCAGAAATTGTTACCACGAGAGGCGAAAATCCGACTATGTCCAAAAATACCGGGCTGGCGGTAAGAGATACGGCTTGGCCGTAGAACATTTATAAGTTGGCCAAGACAAGACCTAAGTTTCGTCCATAGACGACAAGAAGATCGAAGATACCTGAAGGTGAGATATGGGCGTCCCAAAGTGGGCCTTTGAAAAAGTGACAAACTTCCCTTATAACAGCATACACCAAATATCTCTGGCTCTATGGCACCGAATAAGAAGTTGAGCTCAGCGATAGAAAGGTGATAGTCAGCGCTAAATATCATACGAACAGAGTGAAGCGCTAAAGGGAAAGGATCTTGGTGATATAAGGTGACAAAGTCGAGAAAAGTTGCCTCAAAATCATGAAAAATGTGAAAAAATGACTAAGTCCCGGGTGCCTTAAGGGCAGGTTTATCGAATGTACCGAGCTGGCGGTACGAGATAGAGACTTAGTGTAGAACAATTATATGTTTGGCATGGCAAGACCTACATTCGGTCAATACAAAGTGAGAAGATCAAAGATACCCGCAAGGGTGATATTGGTGTTCAAAGGAAAAAAGCACTAAGTCTTGGGAAACTTATATGAAGAAAAAGGACCCTGATGGGTCATATGGTATTGATCGAAAAATCGGCTAAGTCCCAAAATGGGGATGTCAGAACTACACTCATGTGTTACCACACCAAGCAAGGCAAACTTATATGAAGCAAAGGACCCTGATGGGTCAAACGGTATTTTACGAAAAATCGGCTAAGTCCCAAAATGGGGATGTCAGAACTACACTCAAATGTTACCACACCAAGCAAGGCAAACTTATATGAAGCAAAGGACCCTGATGGGTCATATGGTACTTTACGAAAAATCGGCTAAGTCCCAAAATGGGGATGTCAGAACTACACTCATGTGTTACCACACCAAGCAAGGCAAACTTATATGAAGCAAAGGACCCTGATGGGTCATATGGTATTGATCGAAAAATCGGCTAAGTCCCAAAATGGGGATGTCAGAACTACACTCATATGTTACCACACCAAGCAAGGCAAACTTATATGAAGGCAAGGACCCTGATGGGTCATATGGTATTTTACGAAAAATCGGCTAAGTCCCAAAATGGGGATGTCAGAACTACACTCAAATGTTACCACACCAAGCAAGGCAAACTTATATGAAGCAAAGGACCCTGATGGGTCATATGGTACTTTACGAAAAATCGGCTAAGTCCCAAAATGGGGATGTCAGAACTACACTCAAATGTTACCACACCAAGCAAGGCAAACTTATATGAAGGCAAGGTCCCTGATGGGTCATATGGTATTATACGAAAAATCGGCTAAGTCCCAAAATGGGGATGTCAGAACTACACTCATATGTTACCACACCAAGCAAGGCAAACTTATATGAAGGCAAGGACCCTGATGGGTCATATGGTATTGATCGAAAAATCGGCTAAGTCCCAAAATGGGGATGTCAGAACTACACTCAAATGTTACCACACCAAGCAAGGCAAACTTATATGAAGCAAAGGACCCTGATGGGTCATATGGTATTTTACGAAAAATCGGCTAAGTCCCAAAATGGGGATGTCAGAACTACACTCATATGTTACCACACCAAGCAAGGCAAACTTATATGAAGGCAAGGACCCTGATGGGTCATATGGTATTTTACGAAAAATCGGCTAAGTCCCAAAATGGGGATGTCAGAACTACACTCAAATGTTACCACACCAAGCAAGGCAAACTTATATGAAGCAAAGGACCCTGATGGGTCATATGGTACTTTACGAAAAATCGGCTAAGTCCCAAAATGGGGATGTCAGAACTACACTCATATGTTACCACACCAAGCAAGGCAAACTTATATGAAGCAAAGGACACTGATGGGTCATATGGTACTTTACGAAAAATCGGCTAAGTCCCAAAATGGGGATGTCAGAACTACACTCAAATGTTACCACACCAAGCAAGGCAAACTTATATGAAGCAAAGGACCCTGATGGGTCATATGGTACTTTACGAAAAATCGGCTAAGTCCCAAAATGGGGATGTCAGAACTACACTCAAATGTTACCACACCAAGCAAGGCAAACTTATATGAAGGCAAGGTCCCTGATGGGTCATATGGTATTATACGAAAAATTGGCTAAGTCCCAAAATGGGGATGTCAGAACTACACTCATATGTTACCACACCAAGCAAGGCAAACTTATATGAAGGCAAGGACCCTGATGGGTCATATGGTATTGATCGAAAAATCGGCTAAGTCCCAAAATGGGGATGTCAGAACTACACTAAAATGTTACCACATCAAGCAAGGCAAACTTATATGAAGCAAAGGACCCTGATGGGTCATATGGTATTGATCGAAAAATCGGCTAAGTCCCAAAATGGGGATGTCAGAACTACACTCATATGTTACCACACCAAGCAAGGCAAACTTATATGAAGGCAAGGACCCTGATGGGTCATATGGTATTTTACGAAAAATCGGCTAAGTCCCAAAATGATGATGTCAGAACTACACTCAAATGTTACCACACCAAGCAAGGCAAACTTATATGAAGGCAAGGACCCTGATGGGTCATATGGTACTTTACGAAAAATCGGCTAAGTCCCAAAATGGGGATGTCAGAACTACACTCAAATGTTACCACACCAAGCAAGGCAAACTTATATGAAGCAAAGGACCCTGATGGGTCATATGGTATTTTACGAAAAATCGGCTAAGTCCCAAAATGGGGATGTCAGAACTACACTCAAATGTTACCACACCAAGCAAGGCAAACTTATATGAAGCAAAGGACCCTGATGGGTCATATGGTATTTTACGAAAAATCGGCTAAGTCCCAAAATGGGGATGTCAGAACTACACTAAAATGTTACCACATCAAGCAAGGCAAACTTATATGAAGGAAAGGACCTTGATGGGTCATATGGTATTTTACGAAAAATCGGCTAAGTCCCAAAATGATGATGTCAGAACTACACTCAAATGTTACCACACCAAGCAAGGCAAACTTATATGAAGGCAAGGACCCTGATGGGTCATATGGTATTTTACGAAAAATCGGCTAAGTCCCAAAATGGGGATGTCAGAACTACACTCAAATGTTACCACACCAAGCTTGGCAAACTTATATGAAGCAAAGGACCCTGATGGGTCATATGGTATTTTACGAAAAATCGGCTAAGTCCCAAAATGGGGATGTCAGAACTACACTCAAATGTTACCACACCAAGCAAGGCAAACTACCTAGGTGAACCCTAGGAAGAAACACGGACCAAGTCAGATGGCCTAAGTCAAGAGTACAAGTGACCTAGGGAAAGTTGTATGACGGTGAGGACCCTGAAAAATCTGGTTAGTGTAGTTCAGACAGGGTAGGTTTTTGGGTCGGTTGAACCCCCTTATTTCGGGTTTTGACCTCCTCAAGAAGCTACACCTAGGCAAAGTGCCTAGGGTGCAAGTGTGAAGACCAATCGAATAGTAAGACAAGTTTTGACCGATCGCCCTAGGCAAGCTTGTATGAAGAAAGGGACCCTTTGGGTCATATGGAAAAACATGAAAAATCGGCTAAGTCCCAAAATTGGGATGTCAGAACTACACTAAAAAGTTACCACATCAAGCAAGGCAAAGTACCTAGGTGAACCCTAGGAAGAAACACGTACCAAGTCAGATGGCCTAAGTCAAGAGTACAAGTGACCTAGGCAAAGTTGTATGACGGTGAGGACCCTGAAAAATCTGGTTAGTGTAGTTCTGACAGGGGAGGTTTTTGGGTCGGCTGAACCCCCTTATTTCGGGTTTTGGCCTCCTCAAGAAGCTACACCTAGGCGAACTGCCTAGGGTGAAAGTGCGAAGACCAATCGAATAGTAAGACAAGTTTTGACCGATCGCCCTAGGCAAGCTTGTATGAAGAAAGGGACCCTATGGGTCATATGGAAAATCCATGAAAAATCGGCTAAGTCCCAAAATTGGGATGTCAGAACTACACTAAAAAGTTACCACATCAAGCAAGGCAAAGTACCTAGGTGAACCCTAGGAAGAAACACGTACCAAGTCAGATGGCCTAAGTCAAGAGTACAAGTGACCTAGGCAAAGTTGTATGACGGTGAGGACCCTGAAAAATCTGGTTAGTGTAGTTCTGACAGGGGAGGTTTTTGGGTCGGCTGAACCCCCTTATTTCGGGTTTTGGCCTCCTCAAGAAGCTACACCTAGGCGAACTGCCTAGGGTGAAAGTGCGAAGACCAATCGAATAGTAAGACAAGTTTTGACCGATCGCCCTAGGCAAGCTTGTATGAAGAAAGGGACCCTATGGGTCATATGGAAAATCCATGAAAAATCGGCTAAGTCCCAAAATTGGGATGTCAGAACTACACTAAAAAGTTACCACATCAAGCAAGGCAAAGTACCTAGGTGAACCCTAGGAAGAAACACGGACCAAGTCGGATGGCCTTAGTCAAGAGTACAAGTGACCTAGGCAAAGTTGTATGGCGCTGAGGACCCTGAAAAATCGGGTTAGTGTAGTTCTGACAGGGGAGGTTTTTGGGTCGGCTGAACCCCCTTATTTCGGGTTTTGACCTCCTCAAGAAGCTACACCTAGGCAAACTGCCTAGGGTGAAAGTGCGAAGACCAATCGAATAGTAAGACAAGTTTTGACCGATCGCCCTAGGCAAGCTTGTATGAAGAAAGGGACCCTTTGGGTCATATGGAAATTCATGAAAAATCGGCTAAGTCCCAAAATGGGGATGTCTGAACTACACTAAAAAGTTACCACATCAAGCAAGGCAAAGTACCTAGATGAACCCTAGGAAGAAACACGGACCAAGTCGGATGGCCTAAGTCAAGAGTACAAGTGACCTAGGCAAAGTTGTATGGCGCTGAGGACCCTGAAAAATCGGGTTAGTGTAGTTCTGACAGGGGAGGTTTCTGGGTCGGCTGAACCTCCTTATTTCGGGTTTTGGCCTCCTCAAGAAGACAGACCTAGGCAAACTGCCTAGGGTGAAAGTGCGAAGACCAATCGAATAGTAAGACAAGTTTTGACCGATCGCCCTAGGCAAGCTTGTATGAAGAAAGGGACCCTTTGGGTCATATGGAAATTCATGAAAAATCGGCTAAGTCCCAAAATGGGGATGTCTGAACTACACTAAAAAGTTACCACATCAAGCAAGGCAAAGTACCTAGGTGAACCCTAGGAAGAAACACGGACCAAGTCAGATGGCCTAAGTCAAGGGTACAAGTGACCTAGGAAAAGTTGTATGACGGTGAGGACCCTGAAAAATCGGGTTAGTGTAGTTCTGACAGGGGAGGTTTCTGGGTCGGCTGAACCTCCTTATTTCGGGTTTTGGCCTCCTCAAGAAGACAGACCTAGGCAAAGTGCCTAGGGTGAAAGTGCGAAGACCAATCGAATAGTAAGACAAGTTTTGACCGATCGCCCTAGGCAAGCTTGTATGAAGAAAGGGACCCTATGGGTCATATGGAAATATACGAAAAATCGGCTAAGTCCCAAAATTGGGATGTCTGAACTACACTAAAAAGTTACCACATCAAGCAAGGCAAAGTACCTAGGTGAACCCTAGGAAGAAACACGGACCAAGTCGGATGGCCTAAGTCAAGAGTACAAGTGACCTAGGCAAAGTTGTATGGCGCTGAGGACCCTGAAAAATCGGGTTAGTGTAGTTCTGACAGGGGAGGTTTCAGGGTCGGCCGAACCTCCTTATTTCGGGTTTTGGCCTCCTCAAGAAGACAGACCTAGGCGAACTGCCTAGGGTGAAAGTGCGAAGACCAATCGAATAGTAAGACAAGTTTTGACCGATCGCCCTAGGCAAGCTTGTATGAAGAAAGGGACCCTACGGGTCATATGGAAATACATGAAAAATCGGCTAAGTCCCAAAATTGGGATGTCAGAACTACACTATAAAGTTACCACATTAGCAAGGCAGACTTGTATGAAGAACGGGACCCTGGTGAAAGTAGCAAATATCCCAAACCGAACATGAATATTATACACACAAGAGTACAAACATAAAGGAACACGGACCAAGCGTACCGAGAGAATTGGTACTACAGAGCCCTCGTGGTTCTACACAAAGACTTTATGTTAGGGGTTCAAGCCCCATGGTACTCAAACGGTGACAGTAGCAAATATCCCAAATCGAACATGAATATTATACACACAAGAGTACGAACATAAAGGAACACGGACCAAGCGTACCGAGAGAATCGGTACTATAGAGCCCTCGTGGTTCTACACAAAGACTTTATGTTCGGGGTTCACACCCCAAATCGAACGTGGAATTTACTTTCTGATGGTCATGCGGTCGTCCAAAGGGGTCTAGTATCCTGGGATGACAAGCATCACGGGCACAGCTCGTATCAAAACAGTCGAAGAGGCCCGCGAAAGCTTGCTTTCCATGGCTATGCGATGCACAAATTGAGTTTACTCACCGTAGTATAAAACGAACGAACCGAACCTATCCGAGTAGGGATAATGGGCGCAGTAACATACTTCTGTGACCCAGCGAGAGTTGAACGAGGTGACATGAACTGTCAGTGGCTTATATCAGATGGGATACATACATGAGATTGCTTTCAAATCTACACTCGAAAACCTAACCAAGTAAAAGCGAACGTGGGAAGGATTCGAAACCGGTCACGAAATCTTAAGCTGGAAAGAGTCATCACTATGGATACATATTATGCGAAACCAATCAAGTGCTCAGTACTGATCCAAAACCTAAGAGCACTAGTGAACACCTTATTCCCACCCAAGTTCACATCCAAGTGATCGACCACGTGTGTGAAGCAAAGACCAATCGAATTCCTCAATGAACCGAACACTATGAACAAATGGCCAAAAACGTTATAACTATCCAAACATCCTACTATCTAGCGAAAGTCATCACGATGGAACCATACAATGATCTTAACCTATAGCGCTCACCTATTCCTACCCAGAGTGCAAGTGAACAGATTGCTCACCCTTACCAGTTCACAACCACGTGATCGACTAACATACCGAGGTTACCACAAGTCAAAGTTATACGTTTACAAGCGCAAGACCAATCGAAAACCCCGAAAGCAATCTCGACCCAAAATGTATTATCCGTGAGTGTAGTCGAGTCTCGTACTCGTCATCTGTAATCGTCGGATAGAATATCCAGTACACGGTTGTCTTTCCAAATGAAATCTACATACAGAACTCGCTCTTGGCAAATGGGTGGCATTGGCGCAATCAGGAGCGAGTTCCCGTCCGGGTGCCAAGTGATTGGCAAATGTCTGGGGGAAAGCAACCATATATTGATTTGTCTGTTAGTGTACTGGGTGTTTGAGGTATGTAGTATCCACGCTTGGTTGGGTGTGTCAGAGGACCGTGAATGCGTTCGCAACCCCAATTGGGGTACATCGGGAATGATTTTGTGGAACCGATGTGCCCGGCACACACTAAGTTTTTGTTGCAAGTTAATAGTGTGCCATGTCCGGGGGGGTTGTGATTAAACTCTGGTGAATTGCGTACTGTGGTGATTGGGGTATGAAAGCCCCGCAGTTGCAATGATCGGACGCGCCTAGCGTGTCCGTTAGTTGATGGTAGGGAAATGAAGGCCCTTGTCAGCTCACCTAAGTATTCATGGAAGTTTGGCATAAGGTCGCTGTGGTAGGGGTATGAAGGCCCCGTCAGCGCATGCACAATCGGGCGCACGAGCGCTTAGCGGAGTCGAATGCCGCTCAAGTGCCTGTCCGGTGCATCGGGTGTGTGTGATACGAGGGCAATGAGGTTCGCACGGGGGCTCGCCTCCCGTGTGCTACCGGACTTGACAACATATAGAACGTGGTGTTTGCTCCTCCGGGTGCAATGGGACAATGAACATTCGAACGCAAAGTCGGAATTCTGGTTGATCCTACCAGTAATATACGCTCGTCTCAAAGGTTAAGCCATGCATGTCTAAGTACAAACAGATTTAATGTGAAACCGCATAAGGCTCAGTATAACAGCTATAATTTACGAGATCATCAACCTAGTTACTTGGATAACTGTGGAAAATCTAGAGCTAATACATGCAACATGCCAGGACCCTCGCGGGAACTGGTGCACTTATTAGTCAAACCAATCGCGGGTTCTCCGTGTCATTGAGTTGAAGTCTGGATAATGATGCTGATCGTATGGTCTCGCACCGACGACAGATCTCGCAAATATCTGCCCTATCAACTATATAGTAGGGATGCTGTATTAAGATGGGAGATGAAGAAGATCAAGATTCATCTCCATGCAGCATCCCATTCATCTCCCAGCATCCCAACATATGAATTTCTTAGAATTTATGAAAAATCGACTAAGTCCGAGATGCCTTTAAGTAAGGATGCTGTATTGAGATGGGAGATGAAGAAGATCAAGATTCATCTCCATGCAGCATCCCATTCATCTCGCAGCATCCCAACATATGTTTTTCTTAGAATTTATGAAAAATCGACTAAGTCCGAGATGCCTTTAAGTAGGGATGCTGTATTAAGATGGGAGATGAAGAAGATCAAGATTCATCTCCATGCAGCATCCCATGCATCTCGCAGCATCCTAACATATGTTTTTCTTAGAATTTATGAAAAATCGACTAAGTCCGAGATGCCTTTAAGTAGGGATGCTGTATTGAGATGAGAGATGAAGAAGATCCAGATTCATCTCCATGCAGCATCCCATTCATCTCGCAGCATCCTAACATATGTTTTTCTTAGAATTTATGAAAAATCGACTAAGTCCGAGATGCCTTTAAGTAGGGATGCTGTATTGAGATGGGAGATGTAGGAGATCAAGATTCATCTCCATGCAGCATCCCATTCATCTCGCAGCATCCTAACATATGAATTTCTATGAATTTATGAAAAATCGACTAAGTCCGAGATGGCTTTAAGTAGGGATGCTGTATTGAGATGGGAGATGAAGGAGATCAAGATTCATCTCCATGCAGCATCCCATTCATCTCCCAGCATCCTAACATATGTTTTTCTTAGAATTTATGAAAAATCGACAAAGTCCGAGATGCCTTTAAGTAGGGATGCTGTATTAAGATGGGAGATGTAGGAGATCAAGATTCATCTCCATGCAGCATCCCATTCATCTCGCAGCATCATAACATATGAATTTCTTAGAATTTATGAAAAATCGACTAAGTCCGAGATGCCTTTAAGTAGGGATGCTGTATTGAGATGGGAGATGTAGGAGATCAAGATTCATCTCCATGCAGCATCCCATTCATCTCGCAGCATCCTAACATATGAATTTCTATGAATTTATGAAAAATCGACTAAGTCCGAGATGGCTTTAAGTAGGGATGCTGTATTGAGATGGGAGATGTAGGAGATCAAGATTCATCTCCATGCAGCATCCCATTCATCTCGCAGCATCCAAACATATGTTTTTCTAAGAATTTATGAAAAATCGACTAAGTCCGAGATGCCTTTAAGTAGGGATGCTGTATTGAGATGGGAGATGTAGGAGATCAAGATACATCTCCATGCAGCATCCCATTCATCTCGCAGCATCCTAACATATGAATTTCTAAGAATTTATGAAAAATCGACTAAGTCCGAGATGCCTTTAAGTAGGGATGCTGTATTGAGATGGGAGATGAAGAAGATCAAGATTAATCTCCATGCAGCATCCCATTCATCTCGCAGCATCCTAACATATGAATTTCTATGAATTTATGAAAAATCGACTAAGTCCGAGATGGCTTTAAGTAGGGATGCTGTATTGAGATGGGAGATGAAGAAGATCAAGATTCATCTCCATGCAGCATCCCATTCATCTCGCAGCATCCTAACATATGTTTTTCTTAGAATTAATGAAAAATCGACTAAGTCCGAGATGCCTTTAAGTAGGGATGCTGTATTGAGATGGGAGATGTAGGAGATCAAGATACATCTCCATGCAGCATCCCATTCATCTCGCAGCATCCTAACATATGAATTTCTAAGAATTTATGAAAAATCGACTAAGTCCGAGATGCCTTTAAGTAGGGATGCTGTATTGTGATGGGAGATGTAGGAGATCAAGATTCATCTCCATGCAGCATCCCATTCATCTCGCAGCATCCTAACATATGAATTTCTATGAATTTATGAAAAATCGACTAAGTCCGAGATGGCTTTAAGTAGGGATGCTGTATTGAGATGGGAGATGTAGGAGATCAAGATTCATCTCCATGCTGCATCCCATTCATCTCGCAGCATCCTAACATATGAATTTCTATGAATTTATGAAAAATCGACTAAGTCCGAGATGCCTTTAAGTAGGGATGCTGTATTGAGATGGGAGATGTAGGAGATCAAGATTCATCTCCATGCAGCATCCCATTCATCTCGCAGCATCCTAACATATGAATTTCTTAGAATTTATGAAAAATCGACTAAGTCCGAGATGCCTTTAAGTAGGGATGCTGTATCGAGATGGGAGATGGAGAAGATCAAGATTCATCTCCATGCAGCATCCCATTCATCTCGCAGCATCCTAACATATGTTTTTCTTAGAATTTATGAAAAATCGACTTAGTCCGAGATGCCTTTAAGTAGGGATGCTGTATTGAGATGGGAGATGAAGAAGATCAAGATTAATCTCCATGCAGCATCCCATTCATCTCGCAGCATCCTAACATATGAATTTCTAAGAATTTATGAAAAATCGACTAAGTCCGAGATGCCTTTAAGTAGGGATGCTGTATTGAGATGGGAGATGTAGGAGATCAAGATTCATCTTCATGCAGCATCCCATTCATCTCGCAGCATCGTTACATATGAATTTCTGTGAATTTATGAAAAATCGACTAAGTCCGAGATGGCTTTAAGTAGGGATGCTGTATTGAGATGGGAGATGTAGGAGATCAAGATACATCTCCATGCAGCATCCCATTCATCTCGCAGCATCCTAACATATGAATTTCTAAGAATTTATGAAAAATCGACTAAGTCCGAGATGCCTTTAAGTAGGGATGCTGTATTGTGATGGGAGATGTAGGAGATCAAGATTCATCTCCATGCAGCATCCCATTCATCTCCCAGCATCCTAACATATGTTTTTCTTAGAATTTATGAAAAATCGACAAAGTCCGAGATGCCTTTAAGTAGGGATGCTGTATTGAGATGGGAGATGTAGGAGATCAAGATACATCTCCATGCAGCATCCCATTCATCTCGCAGCATCCTAACATATGAATTTCTAAGAATTTATGAAAAATCGACTTAGTCCGAGATGCCTTTAAGTAGGGATGCTGTATTGAGATGGGAGATGTAGGAGATCAAGATTCATCTCCATGCAGCATCCCATTCATCTCGCAGCATCCTAACATATGAATTTCTATGAATTTATGAAAAATCGACTAAGTCCGAGATGCCTTTAAGTAGGGATGCTGTATTGAGATGGGAGATGTAGGAGATCAAGATTCATCTCCATGCAGCATCTTATTCATCTCCCAGCATCCTAACATATGAATTTCTTAGAATTTATGAAAAATCGACTAAGTCCGAGATGCCTTTAAGTAGGGATGCTGTATTGAGATGGGTGATGTAGGAGATCAAGATTCATCTCCATGCAGCATCCCATTCATCTCGCAGCATCCTAACATATGAATTTCTATGAATTTATGAAAAATCGACTAAGTCCGAGATGACTTTAAGTAGGGATGCTGTATTGAGATGGGAGATGTAGGAGATCAAGGTTCATCTCCATGCAGCATCTTATTCATCTCCCAGCATCCTAACATATGAATTTCTTAGAATTTATGAAAAATCGACTAAGTCCGAGATGCCTTTAAGTAGGGATGCTGTATTGAGATGGGAGATGTAGGAGATCAAGATTCATCTCTATGCAGCATCTTATTCATCTCCCAGCATCCTAACATATGTATTTCTTGGAATTTATGAAAAATCGACTAAGTCCGAGATGCCTTTAAGTAGGGATGCTGTATTGAGATGGGAGATGTAGGAGATCAAGATTCATCTCCATGCAGCATCTTATTCATCTCCCAGCATTCTAACATATGAATTTTTTAGAATTTATGAAAAATCGACTAAGTCCGAGATGCCTTTAAGTAGGGATGCTGTATTGAGATGGGAGATGTAGGAGATCAAGATTCATCTCCATGCAGCACCCCATTCATCTCGCAGCATCCTAACATATGAATTTCTTAGAATTTATGAAAAATCGACTAAGTCCGAGATGCCTTTAAGTAGGGATGCTGTATTGAGATGGGAGATGTAGGAGATCAAGATTCATCTCCATGCAGCATCCCATTCATCTCGCAGCATCCTAACATATGAATTTCTATGAATTTATGAAAAATCGACTAAGTCCGAGATGCCTTTAAGTAGGGATGCTGTATTGAGATGGGTGATGTAGGAGATCAAGATTCATCTCCATGCAGCATCCCATTCATCTCGCAGCATCCTAACATATGAATTTCTATGAATTTATGAAAAATCGACTAAGTCCGAGATGCCTTTAAGTAGGGATGCTGTATTGAGATGGGAGATGTAGGAGATCAAGATTCATCTCCATGCAGCATCTTATTCATCTCCCAGCATCCTAACATATGAATTTCTTAGAATTTATGAAAAATCGACTAAGTCCGAGATGCCTTTAAGTAGGGATGCTGTATTGAGATGGGTGATGTAGGAGATCAAGATTCATCTCCATGCAGCATCCCATTCATCTCGCAGCATCCTAACATATGAATTTCTATGAATTTATGAAAAATCGACTAAGTCCGAGATGGCTTTAAGTAGGGATGCTGTATTGAGATGGGAGATGTAGGAGATCAAAATTCATCTCCATGCAGCATCCCATTCATCTCCCAGCATCCTAACATATGAATTTCTTAGAATTTATGAAAAATCGACTAAGTCCGAGATGCCTTTAAGTAGGGATGCTGTATTAAGATGGGAGATGAAGAAGATCAAGATTCATCTCCATGCAGCATCCCATTCATCACGCAGCATCCTTACATATGAATTTCTATGAATTTATGAAAAATCGACTAAGTCCGAGATGGCTTTAAGTAGGGATGCTGTATTGAGATGAGAGATGAAGGAGATCAAGATTCATCTCCATGCAGCATCCCATTCATCTCGCAGCATCCTAACATATGAATTTCTATGAATTTATGAAAAATCGACTAAGTCCGAGATGCCTTTAAGTAGGGATGCTGTATTGAGACGGGAGATGTAGGAGATCAATATTCATCTGCATGCAGCATCCCATTCATCTCCCAGCATCCTAACATATGTTTTTCTTAGAATTTATGAAAAATCGACTAAGACCGAGATGCATTTAAGTAGGGATGCTGTATTAAGATGGGAGATGAAGAAGATCAAGATTCATCTCCATGCAGCATCCCATTCATCGCGCAGCATCCTAACATATGAATTTCTATGAATTTATGAAAAATCGACTAAGTCCGAGATGCCTTTAAGTAGGGATGCTGTATTAAGATGGGAGATGAAGAAGATTAGGATTCATCTCCATGCAGCATCCCATTCATCTCGCAGCATCCTAACACATGAATTTCTTAGAATTTATGAAAAATCGACTAAGTCCGAGATGCCTTTAAGCAGGGATGCTGTATTGAGATGAGAGATGTAGGAGATCAAGATTCATCTCTACGCAGCATCCCATTCATCTCGCAGCATCCTAACATATGTTTTTCTAAGAATTTATGAAAAATCGACTAAGTCCGAGATGCCTTTAAATAGGGATGCTGTATTAAGATGGGAGATGACGAAGATCAAGATTCATCTCCATGCAGCATCCCATTCATCTCCGAGCATCCTAACATATGAATTTCTTAGAATTTATGAAAAATCGACTAAGTCCGAGATGCCTGTAAATAGGGATGCTGTATTGAGATGGGAGATGAAGAAGATCAAGATTCATCTCCATGCAGCATCCCATTCATCGCGCAGCATCCTAACATATGTTTTTCTTAGAATTTATGAAAAATCGACTAAGTCCGAGATGCCTCTAAGTAGGGATGCTGTATTAAGATGGGAGATGAAGAAGATCAAGATTCATCTCCATGCAGCATCCCATTCATCTCGCAGCATCCTAACATATGAATTTCTTATGATTTATGAAAAATC
>NW_026525186.1:0-122443 GCF_943734705.1 Anopheles coustani
ATGAGGCTGAGTTGAAAGACCACGGAGATATTAGGTGATGATGGTCCAATTCGGGGACCAAGTCGCAGGAAATGGCACTTGACCAAAATCACCCTTGGAAGGTGAATACCGGCTTACCGGTAAGAGATAGCGACTTGGCGTAGAATATTCATAAGTTGGGCGTGTAGAGACGCAACTTTTATTATATGGGGCCAACCCGGTCAGGGTGCTCCAAGTCGGTCGTTTGGATGGTTTATGGTTTGGGCCGACCACGTGGTGTGCCAAGTTGAGGTACCTTTCATGAATTATAACTTGGTCAGTTTGCCACCGAGCGACAAGCTGCGGTGTGTTTTGGAATGGTCTTGAGTGGGACTATCAAGGAAAAATACCAATCGAAAATCAGCTTGTCCATGGCCGAAGCTATTAGTGAAACATATAGCAAAATGGGTCCAAAAACGAATGAAATGGGAATTGGACCAAGAATAACGGCAAGTTGGAGAAGAGATAGCAAGCTTGCGTAGAACAATTATATTTGGTGCATGGTATCACCAACAAAAAAGTATATGGGGCCAAGGTGCTGGCTGGCCTCCAAAGTGGAGATATGGGCGATCCAAAGTTTGTACCCAAGTACGAACAAGTATGGAAAAAACAGGGTAAGGTACCAAGTACCATTAATAACTTCGGCTGTAGATGGCCGAGCGAGGCAAACGGCTCACCGTTGGAAAGGTCTCGGGGAGACCTATCTACCCTGAAAGTTTAATGAGGCTGAGTTGAAAGACCACGGAGATATTAGGTGATGATGGTCGTATTCGGGGACCAAGTCGCAGGAAATGGCACTTGACCAAAATCCCCCTTGGAAGGTGAATACCGGCTTACCGGTAAGAGATAGCGACTTGGCGTAGAATATTCATAAGTTGGGCGTGTAGAGACGCAACTTTCATTATATGGGGCCAACCCGGTCGGGGTGCTCTAAGTCGGTCGTTTGGTCGGTTTATGGTTTGGGCCGACCACGTGGTGTACCAAGTTGAGGTACCTTTCATGAATTATAACTCGGTCAGTTTGCCACCGAGCGACAAGCTGCGGTGTGTTTTGGAATGGTCTTGAGTGGGACTATCAAGGAAAAATACAAATAGAAAATCAGCTTGTCCATGGCCGAAGCTATTAGTGAAACATATAGCAAAATGGGTCCAAAAACGAATGAAATGGGACTTGGACCAAGAATAACGGCAAGTTGGAGAAGAGATAGCAAGTTGGCGTAGAACAATTATATTTGGTGCATGGTATGACCAACAAAAAAGTATATGAGGCCAAGGTGCTGGCTGGCCTCCAAAGTGGAGATATGGGCGATCCAAAGTTTGTACCCAAGTATGGCAAAAACTGGTAGAGGTACCTTTCATGAATTACTGCTCAGGCTGTATGGCACTTAGCGGGACGCTTGGCTCTGGTATGGAATAGTCTTGAGTGGGACTATCAAGGAAAAATACGAACAAAAAATCACCATGTCCACGGACGAAGGTATTAGCGAAACTTAGAGCGAAATTGCGACCAAGTCGCTGGAAATGGCCCTTGGACCAAGTATACCGTCAAGGCGGTACGAGATAGCGAGTTGACGTGGAATATTTATAAGTTTGCCTCCACGAGACGAAAGTTTAGTTATATGGGGCCAACCCGCTCAGGGTTGTCCAAGTCGGTCATATGGCTGATCGAAATTTTCGACCAAGTACTGAGAAAACAGGGTAAGGTAAAGTGTACCTCGAATAACTTTGGCTGTAGATGTCCGAGCGAGGCAAACGGCATAGCGTTGGAAAGGTCTTGAGGTGTTCTAGGCACCCTGAAAGTTTGAAAAGGCTATCTGGAAAACTCGTGGAGATATTAGAGAAACATTGGGCCCAAAAGATACCAAGTCGCAGGAAATGGGCCCTCCAAGAACACCCTAAAATCCCAATTACGGCTAAGTTGCAGGCCAGCTAGCGAAGTGAAATGTTCTAGGCATAACTAGAACACGTTAATGCGCAACTTTTTGAATCAGAACTTTTTTCGATATCTGGCCCCCAAAGGGGGGATATGGGCGATCAAAGGATTTTTCCAAGTTTCGGTACTTTTTACGGTATCGCTCATAGCTCCGGCTGTATGCAAGCAAATGACAATCTAAGACATGATTTGGAAAGGTATTGAGCAGTACTAACTTACGTTAGAACACAGCGAAGCGCTATCGGTTCATGGCAAGGCCGATATAAGCAGTCAAAGATGAAAAATGTTGACAAAATGAACAAAAATTACCTTGGTACGCGAATAGCGGCCAGGGATGAAGAGGTACGAAGGTGGTGTAGAAGAATTATAATTAGGGCTTGGTACGCTCTAAAAGTTTGCCGAAGACCGCAAAGCGCTCAGACCCATAGAAAGTGGCCATTTGGGCCGAACAGTGCGTGCAAAGAGGTGAAAATGCAAAAATTGCACTTTGGGGGGCGATTTGCGGGGGGAAGGAGGGGTCGGAGGGCAAAATGTCCCTTGACCAAAAAGTCTTATCTCGTCGAGATCTACAACATTGCCGAAGACCGCAAAGCGCTAGCTCGCAATCGAAAAATCGAGAATTTGAAAATTTTCTAAGTCTTGGGCTCCCTAAGGAAAAGTTTCAAAAATCACGTTTGTCCCCAATTTTGAAGGGGAAGGAGTCGGTTCCGGGGCATGGTGTCTTCGGCAAAAAGTCTTATCTTTTTGCGTACTTTCGACTAGTTCAATAAAAATTTTTGACCCAAAATTTGTTCGGCGGACCCCTAGGTCGAAAAACCCGAAAAAAGTCGAAAAAAGTCGAAAATGTCGAAAAATGAGAAAACCTCATATTCGGACTCTACACGAGCCCCAGATATTGAAAAGTGAAATCCGCGGTCGATTTGGAACAAAAAATTGACCTAGGCAAAGTTGTATGGAGGTAGGGACCCCTGAGAAAAAAGTTTGGTCCCGAGGCTCCTTGGACCACCAAGTCCCTAGGTCGGACCAAAATCGGAAAAAATCCGACCAAAGTCGAAAGTGTCGAAAATTTTAAAAAACCCCTTTTGGGGCCCTATGGCCTCCCTAGATAATGAAAAGTGAGGTCCGCGGCCGATCCGGAATAAAAACTTGACCTAGGGAAACTTGTATGACGGTGGGGACCCAAAAAAATTTCGATGAGTGTAGTTTAGACAGGCCGGAAAATGTATCGGTGGTCCGTATCAAGGGACGTCTTTTAGTTCCATGGGGTGGTGGTCGTCGAACAAAGTCGCCTAGGTCGACCACCAGAAAGACCAGTCGTGTTGTAATGGATGTTTTGACCACTTTGCTAGGGAAACCTAGTAGGTCGAAGCAAATTTGGGGTTCGAGATGAGTTGGTGAAAGTTGGTCCAACCTAGGTGTGCTTGGTGGAGGTTGACCATGAAAGTAGAGCATGATGGGAATGACCATAACTTTGGTTCTAGATGTCGGATCGGTACACTTTTGGCAGTTTTGGAAAGGTGAAGGCCTGCTCTAGCTATGTATCCTACCAAGCTGAGCGCCTACTAGTGACCCGGAGGAGGTATTAGGGGTCAAAGGCAAAAAGGGGTACCCTAAAGTGCATGTGACCAAGAAAATGGGAAAAACGGTATCGCCTATAGCTCAGGCTGTATGGCTCGGATCGGAAAGCTTGGATATGCGTTGGAAAGGTCTTGACGAGCGCTAGCTATGTGTCCTACCAAGCGAAGCGCTAGGTGTTGAGCAAGTCGGTCATATTAGAGGGCAAAGGTGAAAAATGGTGGTTTAGAGGCGAAAATTCACCTTATGATCGAAAATAGCGGGCGAACGATAAGAGCTACGAACACGGCGTAGAACAATCATAAGTACGTTACCACAAGACCTAACTTTGGCCAATATAAAGCGAGAAGATCGGAGGTACCCATCAGGGTGATATGGCTGGTTCAAAGTTGGACCAAAACGATACTTGAGAAATGGGTTGAAACACGGTATCGCGAATAACTCAGGCTGTATGGAACGGATCGACAAGCTAAGATCAGTGTTGGAAAGGTCGAACCGAGCGCTAACTATAATCCCAAACAACCGAAGCGCTAAGTGTTGAGCAAAACTGAGTTATTAAGCGACAAAGTGGAAAAATAATACCAAAATGGCCAAAAATCACACAAGACCAAGAATACCGAGCAGGCGGTAAGAGATAGCGGGTTGACGTAGAATACTTATAAGTTTGCCTCTACGAGACCTAAAAGTCGGCCATAGACAGCGAGAAGATCGGACCACTCTGGAAGGGTGATACGAGTGGTCAAAAATAGGCAAAAATGAAACATGGCTAAAATGGATTTGACTTGTGCACCATGTAGCTCCGGCTGTATGGCATGGATTGTAAAGCTAGGATATGTTTTGGAAAGGTAACACCCAGCGCTAGATACGACTAGAAGAAAGCAAAGCGCTAACTAGCATGATTTGGAAGTTATTAAACGACAAAGTCGAAAAATGTTACCAAAATTGAAACTCGAGTACATTGGGCCAAAAAGTACAAGTTGTGAAATTTGGACTTACGAGTAAAATACCGAGCAGGCGGTAAGAGATAGAGACTTGGTGTAGAACAATTATAAGTTGGGCGTGTAGAGACGCAACTTTCATTATATGGGGCCAACCCGGTCAGGGTGCTCCAAGTCGGTCGTTTGGTCGGTTTATGGTTTGGGCCGACCACGTGGTGTACCAAGTTGAGGTACCTTTCATGAATTATAACTCGGTCAGTTTGCCACCGAGCGACAAGTTCCGGTGTGATTTGGAATGGTCTTGAGTGGGACTATCAAGCAAAAATACAAATAGAAAATCAGCTTGTCCATGGCCGAAGCTATTAGTGAAACATATAGCAAAATGGGTCCAAAAACGAATGAAATGGGACTTGGACCAAGAATAACGGCAAGTTGGAGAAGAGATAGCAAGTTGACGTAGTACAATTATATTTGGTGCATGGTATGACCAACAAAAAAGTATATGGGGCCAAGGTGCTGGCTGGCCTCCAAAGTGGTGATATGGGCGATACAAAGTGTGTACCCACGTACGAACAAGTATGGAAAAAACAGGGTAAGGTACCAAGTACCATGAATAACTTCGGCTGTAGATGGCCGATTGAGGCAAACGGCATACCGTTGGAAAGGTCTTGGGGAGACCTATCTACCCTGACAGTTTCATGAGGCTGAGTTGAAAGACCACGGAGATATTAGGTGATGATGGTCCAATTCGGGGACCAAGTCGCAGGAAATGGCACTTGACCAAAATCACCCTTGGAAGGTGAATACCGGCTTACCGGTAAGAGATAGCGACTTGGCGTAGAATATTCATAAGTTGGGCGTGTAGAGACGCAACTTTCATTATATGGAAGCAACCCGGTCAGGGTGCTCCAAGTCGGTCGTTTGGTCGGTTTATGGGTTGGGCCGACCACGTGGTGTACCAAGTTGAGGTACTTTTCATGAATTATAACTCGGTCAGTTTGCCACCGAGCGACAAGTTGCGGTGTGTTTTGGAATGGTCTTGAGTGGGACTATCAAGGAAAAATACAAATAGAAAATCAGCTTGTCCATGGCCGAAGCTATTAGCGAAACATAGAGCAAATTGGTACCAAAAACTATGGAAATGGGACTTGTACCAAGAATAACGGCAAGTTGGAGAAGAGATAGCAAGTTGGCGTAGAACAATTATATTTGGTGCATGGTATGACCAACAAAAAAGTATATGGGGCTAAGGTGCTGGCTGGCCTCCAAAGTGGAGATATGGGCGATCCAATGTTTGTACCCATGTATGGCAAAAACTGGTAGAGGTACCTTTCATGAATTACTGCTCGGGCTGTATGGCACTTAGCGGGACGCTTTGCTCTGGTATGGAATAGTCTTGAGTGGGACTATCAAGGAAAAATACGAACAAAAAATCACCATGTCCACGGACGAAGGTATTAGCGAAACTTAGAGCGAAATTGCGACCAAGTCGCTGGAAATGGCCCTTGGACCAAGTATACCGTCAAGGCGGTACGAGATAGCGAGTTGACGTGGAATATTTATAAGTTTGCCTCCACGAGGCATCTCGGACTTAGTCGATTTTTCATAAATTCTAAGAAATTCATATGTTAGGATGCTGGGAGATGAATGGGATGCTGCATGGAGATGAATCTTGATCTTCTTCATCTCCCATACAAATACAGCATCCCTACTTAAAGGCATCTCGGACTTAGTCGATTTTTCATAAATTCTAAGAAAAACATATGTTAGGATGCTGCGAGATGAATGGGATGCTGCATGGAGATGAATCTTGATCTCCTACATCTCCCATCTCAATACAGCATCCCTACTTAAAGGCATCTCGGACTTAATCGATTTTTCATAAATTCTAAGAAATTCATATGTTAGGATGCTGGGAGATGAATGGGATGCTGCATGGAGATGAATCTTGATCTTCTTCATCTCCCATCTTAATACAGCATCCCTACTTAAAGGCATCTCGGACTTAGTCGATTTTTAATAAATTCTAAGAAAAACAAATGTTAGGATTCTGGGAGATGAATGGGATGCTGCATGGAGATGAATCTTGATCTTCTCCATCTCCCATCTTAATACAGCATCCCTACTTAAAGCCATCTCGGACTTAGTCGATTTTTCATAAATTCTAAGAAAAACATATGTTAGGATGCTGCGAGATGAATGGGATGCTGCATGGAGATGAATCTTGATCTCCTACATCTCCCATCTCAATACAGCATCCCTACTTAAAGGCATCTCGGACTTAGTCGATTTTTCATAAATTCTTAGAAATTCATATGGTAGGATGCTGCGAGATGAATGGGATGCTGCATGGAGATGAATCTTGATCTCCTACATCTCCAATCTCAATACAGCATCCCTACTTAAAGGCATCTCGGACTTAGTCGATTTTTCATAAATTCTTAGATATTCATATGTTAGGATGCTGCGAGATGAATGGGATGCTGCATGGAGATGAATCTTGATCTTCTCCATCTCCCATCTTAATACAGCATCCCTACTTAAAGGCATCTCGGACTTAGTCGATTTTTCATAAATTCTAAGAAAAACATATGTTAGGATGCTGCGAGATGAATGGGATGCTGCATGGAGATGAATCTTGATCTCCTACATCTCCCATCTCAATACAGCATCCCTACTTAAAGGCATCTCGGACTTAATCGATTTTTCATAAATTCTAAGAAATTCATATGTTAGGATGCTGGGAGATGAATGGGATGCTGCATGGAGATGAATCTTGATCTTCTTCATCTCCCATACAAATACAGCATCCCTACTTAAAGGCATCTCGGACTTAGTCGATTTTTCATAAATTCTAAGAAAAACATATGTTAGGATGCTGCGAGATGAATGGGATGCTGCATGGAGATGAATCTTGATCTCCTACATCTCCCATCTCAATACAGCATCCCTACTTAAAGGCATCTCGGACTTAATCGATTTTTCATAAATTCTAAGAAATTCATATGTTAGGATGCTGGGAGATGAATGGGATGCTGCATGGAGATGAATCTTGATCTTCTTCATCTCCCATCTTAATACAGCATCCCTACTTAGAGGCATCTCGGACTTAGTAGATTTTTCATAAATTCTAAGAAATTCATATGTTAGGATGCTGGGAGATGAATGGGATGCTGCATGGAGATGAATCTTGATCTTCTTCATCTCCCATCTTAATACAGCATCCCTAATTAGAGGCATCTCGGACTTAGTCGATTTTTCATAAATTCTAAGAAATTCATATGTTAGGATGCTGGGAGATGAATGGGATGCTGCATGGAGATTAATCTTGATCTTCTTCATCTCCCATCTTAATACAGCATCCCTACTTAAAGGCATCTCGGACTTAGTCGATTTTTCATAAATTCTAAGAAATTCATATGTTAGGATGCTGGGAGATGAATGGGATGCTGCATGGAGATGAATCTTGATCTTCTTCATCTCCCATCTTAATACAGCATCCCTACTTAGAGGCATCTCGGACTTAGTCGATTTTTCATAAATTCTAAGAAATTCATATGTTAGGATGCTGGGAGATGAATGGGATGCTGCATGGAGATGAATCTTGATCTTCTTCATCTCCCATTTTAATACAGCATCCCTACTTAAAGGCATCTCGGACTTAGTCGATTTTTCATAAATTCTAAGAAATTCATATGTTAGGATGCTGCGAGATGTATGGGATGCTGCATGGAGATAAATCTTGATCTCCTACATCTCCCATCTCAATACAGCATCCCTACTTAAAGGCATCTCGGACTTAGTCGATTTTTCATAAATTCAAAGAAATTTATATGTAAGGATGCTGGGAGATGAATTGGATGCTGCATGGAGATAAATCTTGATCTTCTTCATCTCCCATCTTAATACAGCATCCCTACTTAAAGGCATTTCGGACTTAGTCGATTTTTCATAAATTCTAAGAAATTCATATGTTAGGATGCTGGGAGATGAATGGGATGCTGCATGGAGATGAATCTGGATCTCCTACATCTCCCATCTCAATACAGCATCCCTACTTAAAGGCATTTCGGACTTAATCGATTTTTCATAAATTCTAAGAAATTCATATGTTAGGATGCTGGGAGATGAATGGGATGCTGCATGGAGATGAATCTTGATCTTCTTCATCTCCCATCTTAATACAGCATCCCTACTTAGAGGCATCTCGGACTTAGTCGATTTTTCATAAATTCTAAGAAATTCATATGTTAGGATGCTGGGAGATGAATGGGATGCTGCATGTAGATGAATCTTGATCTTCTTCATCTCCCATCTTAATACAGCATCCCTAATTAGAGGCATCTCGGACTTAGTCGATTTTTCATAAATTCTAAGAAATTCATATGTTAGGATGCTGGGAGATGAATGGGATGCTGCATGGAGATGAATCTGGATCTCCTACATCTCCCATCTCAATACAGCATCCCTACTTAAAGGCATCTCGGACTTAGTCGATTTTTCATAAATTCATAGAAATTCATATGTTAGGATGCTGCGAGATGAATGGGATGCTGCATGGAGATGAATCTTGATCTACTTCATCTCCCATCTTAATACAGCATCCCTACTTAAATGCATCTCGGACTTAGTCGATTTTTCATAAATTCTAAGAAAAACATATGTTAGGATGCTGCGAGATGAATGAGATGCTGCATGGAGATGAATCTTGATCTTCTTCATCTCATATCTTAATACAGCATCCCTATTTAAAGGCATCTCGGACTTAGTCGATTTTTCATAAATTCTAAGAAATTCATATGTTAGGATGCTGCGAGATGAATGGGATGCTGCATGGAGATGAATCTTGATCTTCTTCATCTCCCATCTTAATACAGCATCCCTACTTAAAGGCATCTCGGACTTAGTCGATTTTTCATAAATTCTAAGAAATTCATATGTAAGGATGCTGCGAAATGAATGGGATGCTGCATGGAGATGAATCTTGATCTTCTTCATCTCCCATCTCAATACAGCATCCCTACTTAAAGGCATCTCGGACTTAGTCGATTTTTCCTAAATTCTAAAAAATTCATATGTTGGGATGCTGCGAGATGAATGGGATGCTGCATGGAGATGAATCTTGATCTTCTTCATCTCCCATCTTAATACAGCATCCCTACTTAAAGGCATCTCGGACTTCGTCGATTTTTCATAAATTCTTAGAAATTCATATGTAAGGATGCTGCGAGATGAAAGGGATGCTGCATGGAGATGAATCTTGATCTTCTTCATCTCCCATCTTAATACAGCATCCCTACTTAAAGGCATCTCGGACTTAGTCGATTTTTCATAAATTCTAAGAAAAACATATGTTTGGATGCTGCGCGATGAATAAGATGCTGCATGGAGATGAATCTTGATCTTCTTCATCTCCCATCTCAATACAGCATCCCTACTTAAAGGCATCTCGGACTTAGTCGATTTTTCATAAATTCTAAGAAAAACATATCTTAGGATGCTGCGAGATGAATGGGATGCTGCATGGAGATGAATCTTGATCTTCTTCATCTCCCATCTCAATACAGCATCCCTACTTATAGGCATCTCGGACTTAGTCGATTTTTCATAAATTCTAAGAAATTCATATGTTAGGATGCTGCGAGATAAATGGGATGCTGCATGGAGATGAATCTTGATCTTCTTCATCTCCCATCTTAATACAGCATCCCTACTTAAAGGCATCTCGGACTTAATCGATTTTTCATAAATTCTAAGAAAAACATATGTTAGGTTGCTGGGAGATGAATGGGATGCTGCATGGAGATGAATCTTGATCTTGTTCATCTCCCATCTCAATACAGCATCCCTACTTAAAGGCATCTCGGACTTAGTCGATTTTTCATAAATTCTAAGAAAAACATATGTTAGGATGCTGCGAGATGAATGGGATGCTGCATGGAGATGAATCTTGATCTTCTACATCTCCCATCTTAATACAGCATCCCTACTTAAAGGCAACTCGGACTTAGTCGATTTTTCATAAATTCTAAGAAAAACATATGTTAGGATGCTGCGAGATGAATGGGATGCTGCATGGAGATGAATCTTGATCTTCTACATCTCCCATCTCAATACAGCATCCCTACTTAAAGGCATCTCGGACTTAGTCGAATTTTCATAAATTCTAAGAAAAACATATGTTAGGATGCTGCGAGATGAATGGGATGCTGCATGGAGATGAATCTTGATCTTCTACATCTCCCATCTTAATACAGCATCCCTACTTAAAGGCATCTCGGACTTAGTCGATTTTTCATAAATTCTAAGAAAAACATATGTTAGGATGCTGCGAGATGAATGGAATGCTGCATGGAGATGAATCTTGATCTTCTACATCTCCCATCTCAATACAGCATCCCTACTTAAAGGCATCTCGGACTTAGTCGAATTTTCATAAATTCTAAGAAAAACATATGTTAGGATGCTGCGAGATGAATGGGATGCTGCATGGAGATGAATCTTGATCTTCTTCATCTCCCATCTCAATACAGCATCCCTACTTATAGGCATCTCGGACTTAGTCGATTTTTCATAAATTCTAAGAAATTCATATGTTAGGATGCTGCGAGATGAATGGGATGCTGCATGGAGATGAATCTTGATCTTCTTCATCTCCCATCTCAATAAAGCATCCCTACTTATAGGCATCTTGGACTTAGTCGATTTTTCATAAATTCTAAGAAAAACATATGTTGGGATGCTGCGCGATGAATAAGATGCTGCATGGAGATGAATCTTGATCTTCTTCATCTCCCATCTCAATACAGCATCCCTACTTAAAGGCATCTCGGACTTAGTCGATTTTTTATAAATTCTAAGAAAAACATATGTTAGGATGCTGCGAGATGAATGGGATGCTGCATGGAGATGAATCTTGATCTTCTCCATCTCCCATCTTAATACAGCATCCCTACTTAAAGGCATCTCGGACTTAGTCGATTTTTCATAAATTCTAAGAAATTCATATGTTAGGATGCTGCGAGATGAATGGGATGCTGCATGGAGATGAATCTTGATCTTCTTCATCTCCCATCTCGATACAGCATCCCTACTTAAAGGCATCTCGGACTTAGTCGATTTTTCATAAATCCATAGAAATTCATATGTTAGGATGCTGGGAGATGAATGGGATGCTGCATGGAGATGAATCTTGATCTTCTTCATCTCCCATCTTAATACAGCATCCATGCTTAAAGGCATCTCGGACTTAGTCGATTTTTCATAAATTCTAAGAAATTCATATGTTAGGATGCTGCGAGATGAATGGGATGCTGCATGGAGATGAATCTTGATCTTCTTCATCTCCCATCTTAATACAGCATCCCTACTTAAAGGCATCTCGGACTTAGTCGATTTTTCATACATTCTAAGAAATTCATATGTTAGGATGCTGGGAGATGAATGGGATGCTGCATGGAGATGAATCTTGATCTTCTTCATCTCCCATCTTAATACAGCATCCCTACTTAAAGGCATCTCGGACTTAGTCGATTTTTCATAAATTATAAGAAATTCATATGTTAGGATGCTGCGAGATGAATGGGATGCTGCATGGAGATGAATCTTGATCTTCTTCATCTCCCATCCCGATACAGCATCCCTACTTAAAGGCATCTCGGACTTAGTCGATTTTTCATAAATTCTTAGAAAATATAAGTAGGGATGCTGCGAGATGAATGGGATGCTGCATGGAGATGAATCTTGATCTTCTTCATCTCCCATCTTAATACAGCATCCCTACTTAAAGGCATCTCGGACTTAGTCGATTTTTCATACATTCTAAGAAATTCATATGTTAGGATGCTGGGAGATGAATGGGATGCTGCATGGAGATGAATCTTGATCTTCTTCATCTCCCATCTTAATACAGCATCCCTACTTAAAGGCATCTCGGACTTAGTCGATTTTTCATAAATTCTAAGAAATTCATATGTTAGGATGCTGCGAGATGAATGGAATGCTGCATGGAGATGAATCTTGATCTTCTTCATCTCCCATCTTAATACAGCATCCCTACTTAAATGCATCTCGGACTTAGTCGATTTTTCATAAATTCTAAGAAAAACATATGTTAGGATGCTGCGAGATGAATGGGATGCTGCATGGAGATGAATCTTGATCTTCTTCATCTCCCATCTTAATACAGCATCCCTACTTAAAGGCATCTCGGACTTAGTCGATTTTTCATAAATTCTAAGAAATTCATATGTTAGGATGCTGGGAGATGAATGGGATGCTGCATGAAGATGAATCTTGATCTTCTTCATCTCCCATCTTAATACAGCATCCCTACTTAAAGGCATCTCGGACTTAGTCGATTTTTCATAAATTCATAGAAAAACATATGTTAGGATGCTGGGAGATGAATGGGATGCTGCATGGAGATGAATCTTGATCTTCTTCATCTCCCATCTTAATACAGCATCCCTACTTAAAGGCATCTCGGACTTAGTCGATTTTTCATAAATTCTAAGAAAAACATATGTTAGGATGCTGCGAGATGAATGGGATGCTGCATGGAGATGAAACTTGATCTTCTTCATCTCCCATCTTAATACAGCATCCCTTTTTAAAGGCATCTCGGACTTAGTCGATTTTTCATAAATTCTAAGAAAAACATATGTTTGGATGCTGCGAGATGAATGGGATGCTGCATGGAGATGAATCTTGATCTTCTTCATCTCCCATCTTAATACAGCATCCCTACTTAAAGGCATCTCGGACTTAGTCGATTTTTCATAAATTCTAAGAAATTCATATGTTAGGATGATGCGAGATGAATGGGATGCTGCATGGAGATAAATCTTGATCTTCTTCATCTCCCATCTTAATACAGCATCCCTACTTAAAGGAATCTCGGACTTAGTCGATTTTTCATAAATTCGAAGAAATTCATATGTAAGGATGCTGCGAGATGAATGGGATGCTGCATGGAGATGAATCTTGATCTCCTACATCTCCAATCTCAATACAGCATCCCTACTTAAAGGCATCTCGGACTTAGTCGATTTTTCATAAATTCTAAGAAATTCATATGTTAGGATGCTGGGAGATGTATGAGATGCTGCATGGATATGAATCTTGATCTTCTTCATCTCCCAACTTAATACAGCATCCCTACTTAAAGGCATCTCGGACTTAGTCGATTTTTCATAAATTCTAAGAAAAACATATGTTAGGATGCTGCGAGATGAATGGGATGCTGCATGGAGATGAATCTTGATCTTCTTCATCTCCCATCTCAATACAGCATCCCTTCTTAAAGGCATCTCGGACTTAGTCGATTTTTCATAAATTCTAAGAAATTCATATGTTAGGATGCTGGGAGATGAATGGGATGCTGCATGGAGATGAATCTTGATCTCCTACATCTCCCATCTCAATACAGCATCCCTACTTAAAGGCATCTCGGACTTAGTCGATTTTTCATAAATTCATAGAAATTCATATGTTAGGATGCTGGGAGATGAATGGGATGCTGCATGGAGATGAATCTTGATCTTCTTCATCTCCCATCTTAATACAGCATCCCTACTTAAAGGCATCTCGGACTTAGTCGATTTTTCATAAATTCTAAGAAATTCATATGTTAGGATGCTGGGAGATGAATGGGATGCTGCATGGAGATGAATCTTGATCTCCTACATCTCCCATCTCAATACAGCATCCCTACTTAAAGGCATCTCGGACTTAGTCGATTTTTCATAAATTCATAGAAATTCATATGTTAGGATGCTGCGAGATGAATGGGATGCTGCATGGAGATGAATCTTGATCTCCTACATCTCTCATCTCAATACAGCATCCCTACTTAAAGCCATCTCGGACTTAGTCGATTTTTCATAAATTCATAGAAATTCATATGTTAGGATGCTGCGAGATGAATGGGATGCTGCATGGAGATGAATCTTGATCTACTTCATCTCCCATCTTAATACAGCATCCCTACTTAAATGCATCTCGGACTTAGTCGATTTTTCATAAATTCTAAGAAAAACATATGTTAGGATGCTGCGAGATGAATGGGATGCTGCATGGAGATGAATCTTGATCTTCTTCATCTCCCATCTTAACACAGCATCCCTACCTAAAGGCATCTCGGACTTAGTCGATTTTTCATAAATTCTAAGAAAACATATGTTAGGATGCTGGGAGATGAATGGGATGCTGCATGGAGATGAATCTTGATCTTCTTCATCTCCCATCTCAATACATCATCCCTACTTAAAGGCATCTCGGACTTAGTCGATTTTTCATAAATTCTTAGAAATTCATATGTTAGGATGCTGCGAGATGAATGGGATGCTGCATGGAGATAAATCTTGATCTTCTTCATCTCCCATCTTAATAAAGCATCCCTACTTAAAGGCATCTCGGACTTAGTCGATTTTTCATAAATTCTAAGAAAAACATATGTTAGGATGCTGCGAGATGTATGAGATGCTGCATGGAGATGAATCTTGATCTTCTTCATCTCCCATCTTAATACAGCATCAAAACTTAAAGGCATCTCGGACTTAGTCGATTTTTCATAAATTCTAAGCAAAACATATGTTAGGATGCTGCGAGATGAATGGGATGCTGCATGGAGATGAATCTTGATCTTCTTCATCTCCCATCATTATACAGCATCCCTACTTAAAGGCATCTCGGACTTAGTCGATTTTTCATAAATTCTAAGAAAAACATATGTTAGGATGCAGCGAGATGAATGGGATGCTGCATGGAGATGAATCTTGATCTTCTCCATCTCCCATCTTAATACAGCATCCCTACTTTAAGGCATCTCGGACTTAGTCGATTTTTCATAAATTCTAAGAAAAACACACGTTAGGATGCTGCGAGATGAATGGGATGCTGCATGGAGATGAATCTCGATCTTCTATATCTCCCATCTTAATACAGCATCCCTACTTAAAGGCATCTCGGACTTAGTCGATTTTCCATAAATTCTAAGAAAAACATATGTTAGGATGCTGGGAGATGAATGAGATGCTGCATGGAGATGAATCTTGATCTTCTACATCTCCCATCTTAATACAGCATCCCTGCTTAAAGGCATCTCGGACTTAGTCGATTTTTCATAAATTCTAAGAAAAACATATGTTAGGATGCTGGGAGATGAATGGGATGCTGCATGGAGATGAATCTTGATCTTCTTCATCTCCCATGTTAATACAGCATCCCTACTTTAAGGCATCTCGGACTTAGTCGATTTTTCATAAATTCTAAGAAAAACATATGTTAGGATGCTGCGAGATGAATAGGATGCTGCATGGAGATGAATCTTGATCTTCTTCATCTGCCATCTTAATACAGCATCCCTACTTAAAGGCATCTCGGACTTTGTCGATTTTTCATAAATTCTAAGAAAAACATATGTTAGGATGCTGCGAGATGAATGGGATGCTGCATGGAGATAAATCTTGATCTTCTTCATCTCCCATCTCAATACAGCATCCCTACTTAAAGGCATCTCGGACTTAGTCGATTTTTCATAAATTCTAAGAAAAACATATGTTAGGATGCTGCGAGATGAATGGGATGCTGCATGGAGATGAATCTTGATCTTCTTCATCTCCCATCTTAATACAGCATCCCTACTTAACGGCATCCCGGACTGCGTCGATTTTTCATAAATTCTAAGAAAAACATATGTTAGGATGCTGCGAGATGAATGGGATGCTGCATGGAGATGAATCTTGATCTTCTTCATCTCCCATCTTAATACAGCATCTTTACTTAGAGGCATCTCGGACTTAGTCGATTTTTCATAAATTCTAAGAAAAACATATGTTTGGATGCTGCGAGATGAATGGGATGCTGCTTGGAGATGAATCTTGATCTTCATCATCTCCCATCTTAATACAGCATCCCTACTTAAAGGCATCTCGGACTTAGTCGATTTTTCATAAATTCTAAGAAATTCATATGTTAGGATGCTGCGAGATGAATGGGATGCTGCATGGAGATGAATCTTGATCTTCTTCATCTCCCATCTTAATACAGCATCCCTACTTAAAGGCATCTCGGACTTAGTCGATTTTTCATAAATTCTAAGAAAAACATATGTAAGGATGCTGCGAGATGAATAAGAAGCTGCATGGAGATGAATCTTGATCTTCTTCATCTCCCATCTTAATACAGCATCCCTACTTAAAGGCATCTCGGACTTAGTCGATTTTTCGTAAATTCTAAGAAAAACATATGTTAGGATGCTGCTAGATGAATGGGATGCTGCATAGAGATGAATCTTGATCTTTTTCATCTCCCATCTTAATACAGCATCCCTACTGAAAGGCATCTCGGACTCTGCGAGATGTGGGCTGCGAGATGTGGGGGAGATTCTTCTCGAATCTTGATCTTCTTCATCTCCCATCTTAATACAGCATCTTTACTTAGAGGCATCTCGGACTTAGTCGATTTTTCATAAATTCTAAGAAAAACATATGTTAGGGTGCTGCGAGATGAATGGGATGCTGCATGGAGATGAATCTTGATCTTCTACATCTCTCATCTCAATACAGCATCCCTACTTAAAGCCATCTCGGACTTAGTCGATTTTTCATAAATTCATAGAAATTCATATGTTAGGATGCTGGGAGATGAATGGGATGCTGCATGGAGATGAATCTTGATCTCTTACATCTCCCATCTTAATACAGCATCCCTTCTTAAAGCCATCTCGGACTTAGTCGATTTTTCATAAATTCTTAGAAATTCATATGTTAGGATGCTGGGAGATAAATGGGATGCTGCATGGAGATGAATCTTGATCTCCTACATCTCCCATCTCAATACAGCATCCCTACTTAAAGGCATCTCGGACTTAGTCGATTTTTCATAAATTCATAGAAATTCATATGTTAGGATGCTGCGAGATGAATGGGATGCTGCATGGAGATGAATCTTGATCTACTTCATCTCCCATCTTAATACAGCATCCCTACTTAAATGCATCTCGGACTTAGTCGATTTTTCATAAATTCTAAGAAAAACATATGTTAGGATGCTGCGAGATGAATGGGATGCTGCATGGAGATGAATCTTGATCTTCTTCATCTCCCATCTTAATACAGCATCCCTACTTAAATGCATCTCGGACTTAGTCAATTTTTCATAAATTCTAAGAAAAACATATGTTAGGATGCTGCGAGATGAATGGGATGCTGCATGGAGATGAATCTTGATCTCCTACATCTCTCATCTCAATACAGCATCCCTACTTAAAGCCATCTCGGACTTAGTCGATTTTTCATAAATTCATAGAAATTCATATGTGAGGATGCTGCGAGATGAATGGGATGCTGCATGGAGATGAATCTTGATCTCCTGCATCTCTCATCTCAATACAGCATCCCTACTTAAAGCCATCTCGGACTTAATCGATTTTTCATAAATTCATAGAAATTCATATGTTAGGATGCTGCGAGATGAATGGGATGCTGCATGGAGATGAATCTTGATCTACTTCATCTCCCATCTTAATACAGCATCCCTACTTAAATGCATCTCGGACTTAGTCGATTTTTCATAAATTCTAAGAAAAACATATGTTAGGATGCTGCGAGATGAATGGGATGCTGCATGGAGATGAATCTTGATCTTCTTCATCTCCCATCTTAATACAGCATCCCTACTTAAATGCATCTCGGACTTAGTCAATTTTTCATAAATTCTAAGAAAAACATATGTTAGGATGCTGCGAGATGAATGGGATGCTGCATGGAGATGCATCTTGATCTCCTACATCTCTCATCTCAATACAGCATCCCTACTTAAAGGCATCTCGGACTTAGTCGATTTTTCATAAATTCTAAGAAATTCATATGTTAGGATGCTGCGAGATGAATGGGATGCTGCATGGAGATGAATCATGATCTTCTTTATCTCCGGTCTTAATACAGCATCCCTACTTAAAGCCATCTCGGACTTAGTCGATTTTTCATAAATTCATAGAAATTCATATGTGAGGATGCTGCGAGATGAATGGGATGCTGCATGGAGATGAATCTTGATCTCCTGCATCTCTCATCTCAATACAGCATCCCTACTTAAAGCCATCTCGGACTTAATCGATTTTTCATAAATTCATAGAAATTCATATGTTAGGATGCTGCGAGATGAATGGGATGCTGCATGGAGATGAATCTTGATCTTCTTCATGTCCCATCTTAATACAGCAACCCTACTTATAGGCATCTCGGACTTAGTCGATTTTTCATAAACTCTAAGAAATTCATATGTTAGGATGCTGCGAGATGAATGAGATGCTGCATGGAGATGAGTCTTGATCTTCTTCATCTCCCATCCTAATACAGCATCCCTTTTTAAAGGCATCTCGGACTTAGTCGATTTTTCATAAATTCTAAGAAAAACATTTGTTAGGATGCTGCGAGATGAATGGGATGCTGCATGGAGATGAATCTTGATCTTCTTCATCTCTCATCTTAATACAGCATCCCTACTTAAAGGCATCTCGGACTTAGTCAATTTTCCATAAATTCTAAGAAAAACATATGTTAGGATGCTGCGAGATGAATGGGATGCTGCATGGAGATGAATCTTGATCTCCTACATCTCCCATCTCAATACAGCATCCCTACTTAAAGGCATCTCGGACTTAGTCGATTTTTCATAAATTCATAGAAATTCATATGTTAACATGCAGCGAGATAAATGGGATGCTGCATGCTGATTAATCTTGATCTCCTACATCTCCCATCTCAACACAGCATCCCTACTTAAAGCCATCTCGGACTTAGTCGATTTTTCATAAATTCTAAGAAATTCATATGTTAGGATGCTGCGAGATGAATGGGATGCTGCATGGAGATGAATCTTGATCTTCTTCATCTCCCATCTTAATACAGCATCCCTACTTAAAGGCATCTCGGACTAAGTCGATTTTTCATAAATTCTAAGAAAAGCATATGTTAGGATGCTGGGAGATGAATGGGATGCTGCATGGAGATGAATCTTGATCTTCTTCATCTCCCATCTTTATACAGCATCCCTACTTAAATGCATCTCGGACTTAGTCGATTTTTCATTAATTCTAAGAAAAACATATGTTAGGATGCTGCGAGATGAATGGGATGCTGCAAGGAGATGAATCTTGATCTTCTTCATCTCCCATCTTAATACAGCATCCCTACTTAAAGGCATCTGGGACTTAGTCGATTTTTCATAAATTCTAAGAAAAACATATGTTAGGATGCTGGGAGATGAATGGGATGCTGCATGGAGATGAATCTTGATCTTCTTCATCTCCCATCTCAATACAGCATCCCTACTTAAAGGAATCTCGGACTTAGTCGATTTTTCATAAATTCTAATAAAAACATATGTTAGGATGCTGCGAGATGAATGGGATGCTGCAAGGAGATGAATCTTGATCTTCTTCATCTCCCATCTTAATACAGCATCCCTACTTAAAGGCATCTGGGACTTAGTCGATTTTTCATAAATTCTAAGAAAAACATATGTTAGGATGCTGGGAGATGAATGGGATGCTGCAAGGAGATGAATCTTGATCTTCTTCATCTCCCATCTTAATACAGCATCCCTACTTAAAGGCATCTGGGACTTAGTCGATTTTTCATTAATTCTAAGAAAAACATATGTTAGGATGCTGCGAGATGAATGGGATGCTGCATGGAGATGAATCTTGATCTTCTTCATCTCCCATCTTAATACAGCATCCCTACTTAAAGGCATCTCGGACTTAGTCGATTTTTCATAAATTCTAAGAAAAACATATGTAAGGATGCTGGGAGATGAATGGGATGCTGCATGGAGATGAATCTTGATCTCCTTCATCTCCCATCTTAATACAGCATCCCTACTTAAAGGCATCTCGGACTTAGTCGATTTTTCATTAATTCTAAGAAAAACATATGTTAGGATGCTGGGAGATGAATGAGATGCTGCATGGAGATGAATCTTGATCTTCTTCATCTCCCATCTTAATACAGCATCCCTGCTTAAAGGCATCTCGGACTTAGTCGATTTTTCATGAATTCTAAGAAATTCATATGTTAGGATGCTGCGAGATGAATGGGATGCTGCATGGAGATGAATCTTGATCTTCTTCATCTCCCATCTTAATACAGCATCCCTACTTAAAGGCATCTCGGACTTAGTCGATTTTTCATAAATTCTTAGAAATTCATATGTTAGGATGCTGCGAGATGAATGGGATGCTGCATGGAGATGAATCTTGATCTTCTTCATCTCCCATCTTAATACAGCATCCCTACTTAAAGGCATCTCGGACTTAGTCGATTTTTCATAAATTCTTAGAAATTCATATGTAAGGATGCTGCGAGATGAATGGGATGCTGCATGGAGATGAATCTTGATCTTCTTCATCTCCCATCTTAATACAGCATCCCTGCTTAAAGGCATCTCGGACTTAGTCGATTTTTAATAAATTCTAAGAAAATCATATGTTTGGATGCTGCGAGATGAATGGGATGCTGCATGGAGATGAATCTTGATCTCCTACATCTCCCATCTCAAAACAGCATCCCTACTTAAAGGCATATCGGACTTAGTCGATTTTTCATAAATTCTATGATATTCATATGTTAGGATGCTGCGAGATGAATGGGATGCTGCTTGGAGATGAATCTTGATCTTCTCCATCTCCCATCTCAAAACAGCATCCCTACTTAAAGGCATCTCGGACTTAGTCGATTTTTCATAAACTCTAAGAAAAGCATATGTTAGGATGCTGCGAGATGAATGGGATGCTGCATGGAGATGAATCTTGATCTTCTTCATCTCCCATCTTAATGCAGCATCCCTTCTTAATGGCATCTCGGACTTAGTCGATTTTTCATAAATTCTAAGAAAAACATATGTTAGGATGCTGGGAGATGAATGAGATGCTGCATGGAGATGAATCTTGATCTCCTACATCTCCCATCTCAATACAGCATCCCTACTTAAAGGCATCTCGGACTTAGTCGATTTTTCATAAATTCTAAGAAATTCATATGTTAGGATGCTGCGAGATGAATGGGATGCTGCATGGAGATGAATCTTGATCTTCTTCATCTCCCATCTTAATACAGCATCCCTACTTAAAGGCATCTCGGACTTAGTCGATTTTTCATAAATTCTTAGAAAAACATATGTTAGGATGCTGCGAGATGAATGGGATGCTGCATGGAGATGAATCTTGATCTTCTTCATTTCCCATCTCGATACAGCATCCCTACTTAAAGGCATCTCGGACTTAGTCGATTTTTCATAAATTCTAAGAAAAACATATGTTAGGATGCTGCGAGATAAATGGGATGCTGCATGGAGATAAATCTTGATCTTCTACATCTCCCATCTTAATACAGCATTCCTACTTAAAGGCATCTCGGACTTAGTCGATTTTTCATAAATTCTAAGAAATTCATATGTTAGGATGCTGCGAGATGAATGGGATGCTGCATGGAGATGAATCTTGATCTTCTTCATCTCCCATCTTAATGCAGCATCCCATCTTAATGGCATCTCGGACTTAGTCGATTTTTCATAAATTCTAAGAAAAACATATGTTAGGATGCTGGGAGATGAATGAGATGCTGCATGGAGATGAATCTTGATCTCCTACATCTCCCATCTCAATACAGCATCCCTACTTAAAGGCATCTCGGACTTAATCGATTTTTCATAAATTCTAAGAAATTCATATGTTAGGATGCTGGGAGATGAATGGGATGCTGCATGGAGATGAATCTTGATCTTCTTCATCTCCCATCTTAATACAGCATCCCTACTTAGAGGCATCTCGGACTTAGTCGATTTTTCATAAATTCTAAGAAATTCATATGTTAGGATGCTGGGAGATGAATGGGATGCTGCATGGAGATGAATCTTGATCTTCTTCATCTCCCATCTTAATACAGCATCCCTAATTAGAGGCATCTCGGACTTAGTCGATTTTTCATAAATTCTAAGAAATTCATATGTTAGGATGCTGGGAGATGAATGGGATGCTGCATGGAGATTCATCTTGATCTTCTTCATCTCCCATCTTAATACAGCATCCCTACTTAAAGGCATCTCGGACTTAGTCGATTTTTCATAAATTCTAAGAAATTCATATGTTAGGATGCTGGGAGATGAATGGGATGCTGCATGGAGATGAATCTTGATCTTCTTCATCTCCCATCTTAATACAGCATCCCTACTTAGAGGCATCTCGGACTTAGTCGATTTTTCATAAATTCTAAGAAATTCATATGTTAGGATGCTGGGAGATGAATGGGATGCTGCATGGAGATGAATCTTGATCTTCTTCATCTCCCATTTTAATACAGCATCCCTACTTAAAGGCATCTCGGACTTAGTCGATTTTTCATAAATTCTAAGAAATTCATATGTTAGGATGCTGCGAGATGAATGGGATGCTGCATGGAGATGAATCTTGATCTCCTACATCTCCCATCTCAATACAGCATCCCTACTTAAAGGCATCTCGGACTTAGTCGATTTTTCATAAATTCAAAGAAATTTATATGTAAGGATGCTGGGAGATGAATTGGATGCTGCATGGAGATAAATCTTGATCTTCTTCATCTCCCATCTTAATACAGCATCCCTACTTAAAGGCATTTCGGACTTAGTCGATTTTTCATAAATTCTAAGAAATTCATATGTTAGGATGCTGAGAGATGAATGGGATGCTGCATGGAGATGAATCTGGATCTCCTACATCTCCCATCTCAATACAGCATCCCTACTTAAAGGCATTTCGGACTTAATCGATTTTTCATAAATTCTAAGAAATTCATATGTTAGGATGCTGGGAGATGAATGGGATGCTGCATGGAGATGAATCTTGATCTTCTTCATCTCCCATCTTAATACAGCATCCCTACTTAGAGGCATCTCGGACTTAGTCGATTTTTCATAAATTCTAAGAAATTCATATGTTAGGATGCTGGGAGATGAATGGGATGCTGCATGTAGATGAATCTTGATCTTCTTCATCTCCCATCTCAATACAGCATCCCTACTTAAAGGCATTTCGGACTTAATCGATTTTTCATAAATTCTAAGAAATTCATATGTTAGGATGCTGGGAGATGAATGGGATGCTGCATGGAGATGAATCTTGATCTTCTTCATCTCCCATCTTAATACAGCATCCCTACTTAGAGGCATCTCGGACTTAGTCGATTTTTCATAAATTCTAAGAAATTCATATGTTAGGATGCTGGGAGATGAATGGGATGCTGCATGTAGATGAATCTTGATCTTCTTCATCTCCCATCTTAATACAGCATCCCTAATTAGAGGCATCTCGGACTTAGTCGATTTTTCATAAATTCTAAGAAATTCATATGTTAGGATGCTGGGAGATGAATGGGATGCTGCATGGAGATGAATCTGGATCTCCTACATCTCCCATCTCAATACAGCATCCCTACTTAAAGGCATCTCGGACTTAGTCGATTTTTCATAAATTCATAGAAATTCATATGTTAGGATGCTGCGAGATTAATGGGATGCTGCATGGAGATGAATCTTGATCTACTTCATCTCCCATCTTAATACAGCATCCCTACTTAAATGCATCTCGGACTTAGTCGATTTTTCATAAATTCTAAGAAAAACATATGTTAGGATGCTGCGAGATGAATGAGATGCTGCATGGAGATGAATCTTGGTGGTGTGGTGTGGTGAGGTGTGTGGAGTCGAGCATCGCGCGCCGTTGCCTTCTTCGGAGTGTTGTAGGTACGCAAGTGCTTGCAATGCAAAGAGGTTGGTGATGGAGTGACATTGCCTTCACCATGGAGTTGCGGGTACTTAGGTACTTGCAAGGAGATGGTGGTATGGTGGTGTTGCGTGTGTGGTGTTCGATTAGAAAGATATAATTTCTAAGTCCGGATTAGTGCTGTCAGTGGGGCCGCCGCTAACAGGTCCTGCACGGCCACCGTGGGGCTTGACTTGGCGCTATTCCGGACTTGGGGCGATCACGATGTCCCCGTGCGGGACTTAGAAGATGGAAGAACACAAGTACCCTTATCCCATGACTTGTGAGCGATTGGCATACGTTACCACATGAAGAGAAAAATTGGCTAAGTCCCGGATCCATATTATATGAAGAGAAAAATCGGCTAAGTCCCGGATCCATATTATATTAAGAGAAAAATCGGCTAAGTCCAGGATCCATATATAATAACCTTATAATCGGCTAAGTCCAGGATCCATATTATATGAAGAGAAAAATCGGCTAAGTCCAGGATCCATATTATATGAAGAGAAAAATCGGCTAAGTCCCGGATCCATATTATATGAAGAGAAAAATCGGCTAAGTCCAGGATCCATATATAATAACCTAATAATCGGCTAAGTCCAGGATCCATATTATATGAAGAGAAAAATCGGCTAAGTCCGAGATTGGGTCTGTCAGAAATACACTTCCAAGTTACCACACAAGCAAGCAAGATGGCCTAGTGATGGATCCATATGATATGAAGAGAAAAATCGGCTAAGTCCAGGATCCATATAATATGAAGAGAAAAATCGGCTAAGTCCGAGATTGGGTCTGTCAGAAATACACTATCAAGTTACCACACAAGCAAGCAAGATGGCCTAGTGATGGATCCATATAATATGAAGAGAAAAATCGGCTAAGTCCCAGATTGGGTCTGTCAGACATACACGTTCAAGTTACCACACAAGCAAGCAAGATGGCCTAGTGATGGATCCATATGATATCGAGAGAAAAATCGGCTAAGTCCCAGATTGGGTCTGTCAGAAATACACTATCAAGTTACCGCTCAAGCAAGCAAGATGGCCTATTGAAGGATCCATATAATATGAAGAGAAAAATCGGCTAAGTCCGAGATTGGGTCTGTCAGAAATACACTTCCAAGTTACCACACAAGCAAGCAAGATGGCCTAGTGATGGATCCATATAATATGAAGAGAAAAATCGGCTAAGTCCCAGATTGGGTCTGTCAGAAATACACTTCCAAGTTACCACACAAGCAAGCAAGATGGCCTAGTGATGGATCCATATGATATGAAGAGAAAAATCGGCTAAGTCCGAGATTGGGTCTGTCAGACATACACTATCAAGTTACCACACAAGCAAGCAAGATGGCCTAGTGATGGATCCATATAATATGAAGAGAAAAATCGGCTAAGTCCCAGATTGGGTCTGTCAGACATACACTTTCAAGTTACCACACAAGCAAGCAAGATGGCCTAGTGATTGATTCATATAATATGAAGAGAAAAATCGGCTAAGTCCGAGATTGGGTCTGTCGGAAATACACTATCAAGTTACCACATGAGCAAGCAAGTAACCACATGAAGAGAAAGCCGGCAAAGTCCGGGAATGTTACCACATGAACTGGAAAATGGGCAAAAACCTACCTTCACAGGGAACGTGAATAAGTAAGGCTGTAGACATCGGATCGACAAGCCAAAGACTGATATGGAAAGGAAATGAGTAGTACTAGCTTTCCTGAGAGTTGCAGAGCTTAGACTGCATATGAACGGAAGTTATTAAGCGTCAAAGTCAGAAAAGTTGCCCGAAGGAACACAAGTTCCAACTTAGAGCATGAATACCGCCTAGACGGTAAGAGGTACGGCCAGGCTTAGGAATAAGAAAATGTTGGCCAACATGTTCCCTAACTATCCCCCGAAGACCGTAAAGCAATCCAACATCAACCAAGAAAGTTATAGCCCGATCAAGGAAACACCTACTTTGCACCGATATTGCACCAAATACATGTACCAAGCACCTTCGGTTGCATACCTGCAGGGGCTTACCATAGTAGGCCATGGAAGACCGATATACCGAACATAATCACTTTCTATCTCCTCGGGTGTTGGAGATAGCGCTTTGCGGTATAAGAACGAAAGTTAGACTATATCTTGGTGCATCTTTTTGCCCAAAAACACAAGACCCTATCTACCAAGGCAAGAAAGTTGTGTGGGGACAAAATGTCCAAAAGTGCCCAAAGTGGCACACTTGAACCATATATTCGAGAAAAACACAAGTGTGGGCCCGAGCTAGCAAGTTGAAATGTTCTGACCGTCAGTAGCCCTAGTTGAGGTGCACTTATCATTATATGAGGCCAACGTGCCAGCTAGTCTCTAAAGGGGCGATATGGGTGTTCCAAAGTTTGTACCCAATTGAGGAAAAAACAGGGTAAGGTACGGTGTACCGCGAATAACTCGGGCTATAGATGTCCGATCGATGAGTTTGGCATATGTATGGAAAGGTCTCGACGAGACCTAACTACCCTGAAAGTATGAAGGCAAAGACTTGAATGACCGGGAAGTAATTAAGTGCACAAGTGGTAAAGTTGCACCAAAGTCCATGTTACCCGAAGTGGTACATGAACACCCAATATTCGACCAAAACACAAGTTTAGAGACGAGCTAGCGAGCTACATTGTTCAGACCGTCAGTAGCCCGCATCAAGACACGCATTTCATTATATTGAGCCTAGCCGCTAGCTCGACTCGAAGTCGGTCATATGGTTGGTTGATGGTTTGGACCGACCACGTCCAGGGTCCGGCTTCTACGACCATCAGGACTTCGGGCAAACACCCGGGGATGGAGGGGTGCACAGCTAGCCAATCCTTGCGGACTGTGGTGCACCCGTAATCCCGCACACTAGCCAGTTGCTTTGTCTTCGCCTTTGGGTTTGCTACTTCCCATTGACTTGCGCGCAAGATAGACTTCTTGGTCCGTGTTTCAAGACGGGTCCCGTAGGTACCTCAATTAGTTAATGCATCGCCGATCAGGAGCACTGGTCGCCCCGGGCTCGCGCCCAGTTACATGCCCAAACATGCGCTTCCAGCCACTCTAGTTCGTTCAAGCCCATCACGCGTCCAACGGCACACCTGAACTTAGCCGAAAACCGGTTACCCGTGGGTTCCGATAGCCCATCGTCACCATTGAAGGTACGTAGAGGGTCGACAGCAGTTTCTTGGGACCTAGTGTCAGACATGCTCGCGGCAACCGGAGTCACCGCTAACATTTCGTAATGGATCACGATGTCCACACGCGGACCATGACAACTCACAAGGGTCGGGTCAGTCCAGAAAGGGTTCTGCTGACAGTCCAGGTGAGGGCGTCATGGCCCTATGGATAATTGAGTTCAACGAGCTTCACACCCTCGGCAGTTTCACGTACTATTTGACTCTCTATTCAGAGTGCTTTTCAACTTTCCCTCACGGTACTTGTTTACTATCGGTCTCATGGTTGTATTTAGCTTTAGAAGGAGTTTACCTCCCACTTAGTGCTGCACTATCAAGCAACACGACTCCATGGCACGCTCGGTCCATCATCCAACGGGCGCTGTTCTACGGGCCTATCACCCTCTATGGGTTCTGAGCCACATTCAAGTTGGACTTGAAAAGCGCTAAGATGACGGATAGTGAGACGCACCAGTACACGGAATCGGATAGACGGACTGGCCGCCACCCCTACGTGCTGAGCTTCTCCCGTTTCGCTCGCAGCTACTCAGGGAATCCCGGTTGGTTTCTTTTCCTCCCCTTATTAATATGCTTAAATTCAGGGGGTTGTCACACATGAACTGAGGCTTATGTACCTTGCGGTTGTTATCGTCACATCTGGCTTGCGACTACTTTGTTTCAATGTCCAATATGTACCGTTGGACTCGGTTAACGGGCTGTTAGCCCGCGTGTGGTTTAACTCACTGATACCTTCCATTGCCCATACGCTAGTTTGTTTGTGTTCCTTTGGTCAACTTCCATACTTGAATCATTTGTGCTACCGCTGCTGCTTCGACGCTACTTTGACATCTTCGCTTCTATTTAAATAAATAAATAAGCTGAAGCTAGACATCAGTAAACACCACCACAGACACCACAAGCACGCCTTCTCCTCGTACTTCCGCCTCACGCGGGAACACGGACGCTCTAAATACTTCGAATTCCAATGCCAGTATATTGTAAACCACGGGTTCTTTAATGCTAGCGGGTCGTCGCGACCCTAGTTAACATCATGGTGCACGTCTCGTGACGGGTGTCACGGCGTAGTTAAATGTATGCGATACATTTCTCAAATATAAGCGCTCAGTCATCTGTACATCATGGTAGGTTCCCACGACGTGCAATATGCGTTCAACTTATCAATGTTCATGTGTCCTGCAGTTCACATTATGACGCGCAGTTAGCTGCGGTCTTCATCGATCCATGAGCCGAGTGATCCACTGCCGAGGGTGACTAACTTGCGTAAGCCGCCGCTGTGCGCGTATACCCGTTCCCCGTAGGGAGGAGCAAGCCGCCGCTTAGAGACGAAGCATAAAGTGTCCTCATTCCACATAGGGCAAGCTGGATGAATCCATTTTACCCAGGACGGCCGAAGCGGCGTGGACCAGGGGAGAACTGAACCTTATACTTCACACCACAGTAAGTCTACGTGTCCTCTTCCACATAGGGCAAGCTAGAACTAACTATCTTACCCAGGACTGCCGAAGCAGCGTGGACCAGGGGAGGAACACACTTTTCATGGAAACGTAAGGCATCCATGACTGCCATAACGTAAGCCGCCGCTGTGCGCGTATACCCGTTCCCCGTAGGGAGGAGCAAGCCGCCGCTTAGAGACGAAGCATAAAGTGTCCTCATTCCACATAGGGCAAGCTGGATGAATCCATTTTACCCAGGACGGCCGAAGCGGCGTGGACCAGGGGAGAACTGAACTTTATGCTTCACACCACAGTAAGTCTTCGTGTCCTCTTCCACATAGGGCAAGCTAGAACTAACTATCTTACCCAGGACTGCCGAAGCAGCGTGGACCAGGGGAGGAACACACTTTTCATAGAAACGTAAGGCATCCATGACTGCCATAGTGCGTAAGCCGCCGCTGTGCGCGTAAACCCGTTCCCCGTAGGGAGGAGTCAAGCCGCCGCTTAGAGACGAAGTATGAAGTGTCCTCTTCCACATAGGGCAAGCTAGAATGAACTATCTTACCCAGGACCGCCGAAGCAGCGTGGACCAGGGGAGAACTGAACTTTATACTTCACACCACAGTATTGAGTAATGTGCCCTCTTCCACATAGGGCAAGCTGGAATGTTCCATTTTACCCAGGACGGCCGAAGCGGCGTGGACCAGTGGAGGACTACACAATTAAGAGGTTTGATATCGACTTGTGTGTTTCAATAGGGTACCGATGGTATGTTTTGAACCGATTTGATTTAGCCATTCTGAAGTCATCACTTGGTTGAAGCGCTGAACTAGGGAGGGGCATCGTTTACATATATATTGGGTTTCGCATGCTCTACTAGGTTAATGTCATAGGGTTGGCTATCGAGCATGCCCAAGTGATGACTTGATTGTGTGCTTGCTTGAATTCTTCACATTTCATACCATCGGTTAGTTGTCGAATCATTCCTCGATCATAACCTTCGTTCTTGGTTCATGTATGCTCTCTTCCACATAGGGCAAGCTAGAATTAACTATCTTACCCAGGACCGCCGAAGCAGCGTGGACCAGGGGAGAACTATACTTTGTCTTGTATGCCCTCTTCCACATAGGGCAAGCTAGAATTAACTATCTTACCCAGGACTGCAAAGCAGCGTGGACCAGTGGAGGACTATACTTTGTTCATTACACCACAGTATTAAGTATGGTGTCCTCTTCCACCATAGGGCAAGCTAGAACTAACTATCTTACCCAGGACCGCCGAAGCAGTGTGGACCAGGGGAGGACTATACTTTATACTTCACACACTAGCCATATTGAAGTCATCACTTGGTTGAAGCACTGAACTAGGGCGAGTCTATCGTTTACTTTGCATTGGGATAATACGCTGCATGCTCTCTTAGGTTAATGTCATGTGGTTGGCTATAGAGCATGCCCAAGTGATGACTTTGTTTCAAGCTCAACAGGTAGGGTATTGAGTCCTCTTCCACATAGGGCAAGCTAGAATTAACTATCTTACCCAGGACCGCCGGAGCAGCGTGGACCAGGGGAGAACTATACTTTGTCTTGTATGCCCTCTTCCACATAGGGCAAGCTAGAATGAACTATCTTACCCAGGACCGCCGGAGCAGCGTGGACCAGTGGAGGACTATACTTTGTTCATAACACCACAGTATTAAGTATGGTGTCCTCTTCCACATAGGGCAAGCTAGAATTAACTATCTTACCCAGGACCGCCGAAGCAGTGTGGACCAGGGGAGGACTATACTTTATACTTCACACACTAGCCATATTGAAGTCATCACTTGGTTGAAGCACTGAACTAGGGCGAGTCTATCGTTTACTTTGCATTGGGATAATACGCTGCATGCTCTCTTAGGTTAATGTCATGTGGTTGGCTATAGAGCATGCCCAAGTGATGACTTTGTTTCAAGCTCAACAGGTAGGGTATTGAGTCCTCTTCCACATAGGGCAAGCTAGAATTAACTATCTTACCCAGGACCGCCGGAGCAGCGTGGACCAGGGGAGAACTATACTTTGTCTTGTATGCCCTCTTCCACATAGGGCAAGCTAGAACTAACTATCTTACCCAGGACTGCAAAGCAGCGTGGACCAGTGGAGGACTATACTTTGTTCATTACACCACAGTATTAAGTATGGTGTCCTCTTCCACATAGGGCAAGCTAGAACTAACTATCTTACCCAGGACCGCCGAAGCAGTGTGGACCAGGGGAGGACTATACTTTATACTTCACACACTAGCCATACTGAAGTCATCACTTGGTTGAAGCACTGAACTAGGGCGAGTCTATCGTTTACTTTGCATTGGGATAATACGCTGCATGCTCTCTTAGGTTAATGTCATGTGGTTGGCTATAGAGCATGCCCAAGTGATGACTTTGTTTCAAGCTCAACAGGTAGGGTATTGAGTCCTCTTCCACATAGGGCAAGCTAGAATTAACTATCTTACCCAGGACCGCCGGAGCAGCGTGGACCAGGGGAGAACTATACTTTGTCTTGTATGCCCTCTTCCACATAGGGCAAGCTAGAATGAACTATCTTACCCAGGACCGCCGGAGCAGCGTGGACCAGTGGAGGACTATACTTTGTTCATAACACCACAGTATTAAGTATGGTGTCCTCTTCCACATAGGGCAAGCTAGAATTAACTATCTTACCCAGGACCGCCGAAGCAGTGTGGACCAGGGGAGGACTATACTTTATACTTCACACACTAGCCATATTGAAGTCATCACTTGGTTGAAGCACTGAACTAGGGCGAGTCTATCGTTTACTTTGCATTGGGATAATACGCTGCATGCTCTCTTAGGTTAATGTCATGTGGTTGGCTATAGAGCATGCCCAAGTGATGACTTTGTTTCAAGCTCAACAGGTAGGGTATTGAGTCCTCTTCCACATAGGGCAAGCTAGAATTAACTATCTTACCCAGGACCGCCGGAGCAGCGTGGACCAGGGGAGAACTATACTTTGTCTTGTATGCCCTCTTCCACATAGGGCAAGCTAGAACTAACTATCTTACCCAGGACTGCAAAGCAGCGTGGACCAGTGGAGGACTATACTTTGTTCATTACACCACAGTATTAAGTATGGTGTCCTCTTCCACATAGGGCAAGCTAGAACTAACTATCTTACCCAGGACCGCCGAAGCAGTGTGGACCAGGGGAGGACTATACTTTATACTTCACACACTAGCCATACTGAAGTCATCACTTGGTTGAAGCGCTGAACTACGGCGGGGTAATCGTTTACAGGTTATAATCATATAGCTGCATGCTCATTAGTAGATAATGGAATATTGTATGGCAATATGAGCATGCCCAAGTGATGACTTTGTTTCAAGCTCAACAGGTAGGGTATTGAGTCCTCTTCCACATAGGGCAAGCTAGAGTGAACTATCTTACCCAGGACCGCCGGAGCAGCGTGGACCAGTGGAGGACTCTATACTTTATACTTCACACCACAGTTTTGAGTACGACTTGCATAAAGCCCCTAATGAGAACCACGAGGGCTCTCTCAATGTAGAACCACGAGGGCTCTAGTACCGATTCTCTCGGTACGGCTTGGTCCGTGTTCCTTTATGCTTGTACTCGCAGAAAGTCTCAACCCGGAGGTCTTGACTTTGATTGTCATAGTTGGACTACGACGGGGCATCCGACCATTGCTGATCGAACACCCCTGATTCATCATCTTTCGGGTAGGCGGTGCGCGCACCTCCGACGCGGAAGTCTCAACCCGGAGGTCTTGACTTTGTATTGTCATAGTTGGACTACGACGGGGTATCCGACTCATCGAATACCCCAGAAGCACACCATCTTTCGGGTAGGCGGTACGCGTACCTCCGGACGCGGAAAGTCTCAACCCGGAGGTCTTGACTTTGGTTGTCATAGTTGGACTATGACGGGGCATCCGACCATTGCTGATCGAACACCCCTGTTACACCATCTTTCGGATAGGCGGTGCGCGACACCACCGACGCGGAAAGTCTCAACCCGGAGGTCTTGACTTTGTATTGTTGGATAGTCCTCTTCCACTATAGGGCAAGCTGGAAATATTCCATTTTACCCAGGACTGCCGAGGCAGCGTGGACCAGGGGAGAACTTCACGGAATCTTCAGGCATCCATGATTGCCATAGTGCGTAAGCCGCCGCTGTGTGCGTCAACTCGTTCCCCGTGAGGAGGAGTCTAGCCGCCGCTAAAAGACGAAGCATTAAGTGTCCTCATTCCACTATAGGGCAAGCTAGAATGAACTATCTTACCCAGGACCGCCGAAGCAGCGTGGACCAGGCGAGGACTACTTTATACTTCACACCACAGTATTGAGTACGACTTGCATAAAGCCCCTAATGAGAACCACGAGGGCTCTCTCAATGTAGAACCACAAGGGCTCTAGTACCGATTCTCTCGGTACGGCTTGGTCCGTGTTCCTTTATGCTTGTACTCGCGGAAAGTCTCAACCCGGAGGTCTTGACTTTGATTGTCATAGTTGGACTACGACGGGGCATCCGACCATTGCTGATCGAACACCCCTGATTCATCATCTTTCGGGTAGGCGGTGCGCGCACCTCCGACGCGGAAGTCTCAACCCGGAGGTCTTGACTTTGTATTGTCATAGTTGGACTACGACGGGGTATCCGACTCATCGAATACCCCAGAAGCACACCATCTTTCGGGTAGGCGGTACGCGTACCTCCGGACGCGGAAAGTCTCAACCCGGAGGTCTTGACTTTGATTGTCATAGTTGGACTACGACGGGGCATCCGACCATTGCTGATCGGACACCCCTGATTCACCATCTTTCGGGTAGGCGGTACGCGTACCTCCGGACGCGGAAAGTCTCAACCCGGAGGTTCGGACTTAGAGTTTTTCCCATTTAAAAGTTTTTCTCTTAGCCATACTGAAGTCATCACTTGGCGAACGATTGAACTAGGGCGGGTTAATCGTTTATAGGTATCATGTGGTTTGCATGCTCTCTTAGGTTAATGTCATGTGGTTGGCTATCGAGCATGCCCAAGTGATGACTTTGTTTCACGCTTGCTTGATTTCTTCATGATTCCCTGTTATATAGTGTATTCATTCGAGAACAGGGAATCTTTGGTTTTGCTCAACAGGTATTGGATGTCAACTTGGTATCTAGATCGCATTAAGTCTCAACCCGCAGGTTCGGACTTCTGTTTATTTGGCCAATGTATGTATAAGGCAACTTGTGCCTAAGTCTCAACCCGCAGGTTCGGACTTGTGTATTTGTTCGAAGTTATATATAAGGCAACTTGTGCCTAAGTCTCAACCCGCAGGTTCGGACTTGTGTATTTGTTCGAAGTTATATATAAGGCAACTTGTGCCTAAGTCTCAACCCGCAGGTTCGGACTTCATAGTGTTTCGTCAATGTTCATATGGCAACTTGTGCCGAAGTCTCAACCCGCAGGTTCGGACTTCTAACGTGTTTCGTCAACTTTCATATGGCAACTTGTGCCTGAGTCTCAACCCGCAGGTTCGGACTTCTATAGTGTTTCGTCAATTATCATATGGCAACTTGTGCCGAAGTCTCAACCCGCAGGTTCGGACTTCTGGAAGGATCACTTGGCCACTAATGATCCTTCCGCAGGTTCACCTACGGAAACCTTGTTACGACTTTTACTTCCTCTAAATCATCAAGTTCGGTCAACTTCGATAAAGCAGACGCGGTTCACGAGGATCCAGCGAACGATCATCTCCAAAGACCTCACTAAATAATCCATCGGTAGTAGCGACGGGCGGTGTGTACAAAGGGCAGGGACGTATTCAACGCTGGCTGATGACCAGCACTTACTAGAAGTTCCGAGTTCATATGGACCATTGCAATCCATAATCCCTACTAAGTGAGTATTTGAGTGATTTCCCGTTCCTCTCGGAATAGGAGACACGCTGCTACCCACATTGTAGCACGCGTGTAGCCCAGAACATCTAAGGGCATCACGGACCTGTTATCGCTCGATCTCATTTTGCTAAACACAAATTGTCCTGCTAAGCAGCGTACCGTAAGTGCACTTGCGCACACGAACAGCGAAGGTGTCAGGTCATACTCCACCGAAAGGTCCTAACCCGTTCCAATCGGCATCGACGCATTAACGCTGACTGCGTTCTAGTTAGCATATGTGAGTCACGTTCGTTATCGGAATTAACCAGACAAATCAATCCACGAACTAAGAACGGCCATGCACCACTACCCTTAAATTTGAGAAAGAGCTATTAATCTGTCTCACCTCCATAAGTTCGGACCTGGTAAGTTTTCCCGTGTTGAGTCAAATTGAACCGCAAGCTCCATTTCATTTTTTTTGGACGAGGGTTCACATTGGCCTTGGCCCCGAGGGACCATGACCAACATTACTCCCTCCTCTGAGCCTTTCACCTTCCGTCACGCTGTGCACCTACACGGTAGAAGCGATGACGGAAGAGGCATCTGTCCGAACCTGCGGGTTGAGACTTAGGCACACGTTGCCTTATACATGACTTCGAACAAATACACAAGTCCGAACCTGCGGGTTGAGACTTAGGCACAAGTTGCCTTATACATGACTTCGAACAAATACACAAGTCCGAACCTGCGGGTTGAGACTTAGGCACAAGTTGCCATATGAAAGTTGACGAAACACTAACAAGTCCGAACCTGCGGGTTGAGACTTAGGCACACGTTGCCTTATACATGACTTCGAACAAATACACAAGTCCGAACCTGCGGGTTGAGACTTAGGCACAAGTTGCCTTATACATACATTGGCCAAATAAACAGAAGTCCGAACCTGCGGGTTGAGACTTAGGCACAAGTTGCCATATTATATTCGATCAAACACTAAGTAGTCCGAACCTGCGGGTTGAGACTCAAGACCGTAACAAGATGTCACTATACAAGTCCGAACCTAAGGGTTGAGACTTAATGCGATCTAGATACCAAGTTGACATCCAATACCTGTTGAGCAAAACCAAAGATTCCCTGTTCTCGAATGATTACACTATATAACAGGGAATCATGAAGAAATCAAGCAAGCGTGAAACAAAGTCATCACTTGGGCATGCTCGATAGCCAACCACATGACCTTAACCTAAGAGAGCATGCAAACCACATGATACCTATAAACGATTAACCCGCCCTAGTTCAATCGTTCACCAAGTGATGACTTCAGTATGGCTAAGAGAAAAACTTTTAAATGGGAAAAACTCTAAGTCCGAACCTCCGGGTTGAGACTTCCGCGTCGGAGGTGGGCGCACCTCCTATCCGAAAGATGATGAATCAGGGGTGTTCGGTCAGCAATGGTCGGATGCCCCGTCGTAGTCCAACTATGACAATCAAAGTCAAGACCTCCGGGTTGAGACTTTCCGCGAGTACAAGCATAAAGGAACACGGACCAAGCCGTACCGAGAGAATCGGTACTAGAGCCCTCGTGGTTCTACATTGAGAGAGCCCTCGTGGTTCTCATTAGGGGCTTTATGCAAGTCGTACTCAATACTGTGGTGTGAAGTATAAAGTATAGTCTTCGCCTGGTCCACGCTGCTTCGGCGGTCCTGGGTAAGATAGTTCATTCTAGCTTGCCCTATAGTGGAATGAGGACACTTAATGCTTCGTCTTTTAGCGGCGGCTAGACTCCTCCTCACGGGGAACGAGTTGACGCACACAGCGGCGGCTTACGCACTATGGCAATCATGGATGCCTGAAGATTCCGTGAAGTTCTCCCCTGGTCCACGCTGCCTCGGCAGTCCTGGGTAAAATGGAATATTTCCAGCTTGCCCTATAGTGGAAGAGGACTATCCAACAATACAAAGTCAAGACCTCCGGGTTGAGACTTTCCGCGTCGGTGGTGTCGCGCACCGCCTATCCGAAAGATGGTGTAACAGGGGTGTTCGATCAGCAATGGTCGGATGCCCCGTCATAGTCCAACTATGACAACCAAAGTCAAGACCTCCGGGTTGAGACTTTCCGCGTCCGGAGGTACGCGTACCGCCTACCCGAAAGATGGTGTGCTTCTGGGGTATTCGATGAGTCGGATACCCCGTCGTAGTCCAACTATGACAATCAAAGTCAAGACCTCCGGGTTGAGACTTCCGCGTCCGGAGGTACGCGTACCGCCTACCCGAAAGATGGTGTGCTTCTGGGGTATTCGATGAGTCGGATACCCCGTCGTAGTCCAACTATGACAATCAAAGTCAAGACCTCCGGGTTGAGACTTCCGCGTCCGGAGGTACGCGTACCGCCTACCCGAAAGATGGTGAATCAGGGGTGTTCGATCAGCAATGGTCGGATGCCCCGTCGTAGTCCAACTATGACAATCAAAGTCAAGACCTCCGGGTTGAGACTTTCTAAGAGTACAAGCATAAAGGAACACGGACCAAGCCGTACCGAGAGAATCGGTACTAGAGCCCTTGTGGTTCTACATTGAGAGAGCCCTCGTGGTTCTCATTAGGGGCTTTATGCAAGAAGTACTCAATACTGTGGTGTGAAGTATAAAGTATAGAGTCCTCCACTGGTCCACGCTGCTCCGGCGGTCCTGGGTAAGATAGTTCATTCTAGCTTGCCCTATGTGGAAGAGGACTCAATACCCTACCTGTTGAGCTTGAAACAAAGTCATCACTTGGGCATGCTCATATTGCCATACACAATTACATTATATTCGAATGAGCATGCAAGCGACCCTATATAGACCGAACCAAAACGATAGATACCGCCGTAGTTCACCCCCACCAAGTGATGACTTCAGTATGGCTAGTGTGTGAAGTATAAAGTATAGTCCTCCCCTGGTCCACACTGCTTCGGCGGTCCTGGGTAAGATAGTTAGTTCTAGCTTGCCCTATGTGGAAGAGGACACAATACTTAATACTTAGAGTACAAGCATAAAGGAACACGGACCAAGCCGTACCGAGAGAATCGGTACTAGAGCCCTCGCGGTTCTACATTGTGAGCCCTCGTGGTTCAAACTAGATACTTTATGCAAGGCGTACTCAAAACTGTGGTGTGAAGTATAAAGTATAGTCCTCATCTGGTCCACGCTGCTTCGGCGGTCCTGGGTAAGATAGTTAATTCTAGCTTGCCCTATGTGGAAGAGGACACAATACTTAATACTGTGGTGTAATGGACAAGGTATAGTCCTCCACTGGTCCACGCTGCTCCGGCGGTCCTGGGTAAGATAGTTCATTCTAGCTTGCCCTATGTGGAAGAGGACTCAATACCCTACCTGTTGAGCTTGAAACAAAGTCATCACTTGGGCATGCTCATATTGCCATACAATATTCCATTATCTACTAATGAGCATGCAGCTATATGATTATAACCTGTAAACGATTACCCCGCCGTAGTTCAGCGCTTCAACCAAGTGATGACTTCAGTATGGCTAGTGTGTGAAGTATAAAGTATAGTCCTCCCCTGGTCCACACTGCTTCGGCGGTCCTGGGTAAGATAGTTAGTTCTAGCTTGCCCTATGGTGGAAGAGGACACCATACTTAATACTGTGGTGTAATGAACAAAGTATAGTCCTCCACTGGTCCACGCTGCTTTGCAGTCCTGGGTAAGATAGTTAGTTCTAGCTTGCCCTATGTGGAAGAGGGCATACAAGACAAAGTATAGTTCTCCCCTGGTCCACGCTGCTTCTGCGGTCCTGGGTAAGATAGTTAATTCTAGCTTGCCCTATGTGGAAGAGAGCATACATGAACCAAGAACGAAGGTTATGATCGAGGAATGATTCGACAACTAACCGATGGTATGAAATGTGAAGAATTCAAGCAAGCACACAATCAAGTCATCACTTGGGCATGCTCGATAGCCAACCCTATGACATTAACCTAGTAGAGCATGCGAAAACCAATATATACAAGTAATGTAAACGATGCCTCCCTAGTTCAGCGCTTCAACCAAGTGATGACTTCAGAATGGCTAAATCAAATCGGTTCAAAACATACCATCGGTACCCTATTGAAACACACAAGTCGATATCAAACCTCATGATTGTGTAGTCCTCCACTGGTCCACGCCGCTTCGGCCGTCCTGGGTAAAATGGAACATTCCAGCTTGCCCTATGTGGAAGAGGGCACATTACTCAATACTGTGGTGTGAAGTATAAAGTTCAGTTCTCCCCTGGTCCACGCTGCTTCGGCGGTCCTGGGTAAGATAGTTCATTCTAGCTTGCCCTATGTGGAAGAGGACACTTCATACTTCGTCTCTAAGCGGCGGCTTGACTCCTCCCTACGGGGAACGGGTTTACGCGCACAGCGGCGGCTTACGCACTATGGCAGTCATGGATGCCTTACGTTTCTATGAAAAGTGTGTTCCTCCCCTGGTCCACGCTGCTTCGGCAGTCCTGGGTAAGATAGTTAGTTCTAGCTTGCCCTATGTGGAAGAGGACACGTAGACTTACTGTGGTGTGAAGTATAAAGTTCAGTTCTCCCCTGGTCCACGCCGCTTCGGCCGTCCTGGGTAAAATGGATTCATCCAGCTTGCCCTATGTGGAATGAGGACACTTTATGCTTCGTCTCTAAGCGGCGGCTTGCTCCTCCCTACGGGGAACGGGTATACGCGCACAGCGGCGGCTTACGTTATGGCAGTCATGGATGCCTTACGTTTCCATGAAAAGTGTGTTCCTCCCCTGGTCCACGCTGCTTCGGCAGTCCTGGGTAAGATAGTTAGTTCTAGCTTGCCCTATGTGGAAGAGGACACGTAGACTTACTGTGGTGTGAAGTATAAGGTTCAGTTCTCCCCTGGTCCACGCCGCTTCGGCCGTCCTGGGTAAAATGGATTCATCCAGCTTGCCCTATGTGGAATGAGGACACTTTATGCTTCGTCTCTAAGCGGCGGCTTGCTCCTCCCTACGGGGAACGGGTATACGCGCACAGCGGCGGCTTACGCAAGTTAGTCACCCTCGGCAGTGGATCACTCGGCTCATGGATCGATGAAGACCGCAGCTAACTGCGCGTCATAATGTGAACTGCAGGACACATGAACATTGATAAGTTGAACGCATATTGCACGTCGTGGGAACCTACCATGATGTACAGATGACTGAGCGCTTATATTTGAGAAATGTATCGCATACATTTAACTACGCCGTGACACCCGTCACGAGACGTGCACCATGATGTTAACTAGGGTCGCGACGACCCGCTAGCATTAAAGAACCCGTGGTTTACAATATACTGGCATTGGAATTCGAAGTATTTAGAGCGTCCGTGTTCCCGCGTGAGGCGGAAGTACGAGGAGAAGGCGTGCTTGTGGTGTCTGTGGTGGTGTTTACTGATGTCTAGCTTCAGCTTATTTATTTATTTAAATAGAAGCGAAGATGTGTAAAGTGGTCAAAACATCCATTACAACACGACTGGTCTTTCTGGTGGTCGACCTAGGCGACTTTGTTCGACGACCACCACCCCATGGAACTAAAAGACGTCCCTTGATACGGACCACCGATACATTTTCCGGCCTGTCTAAACTACACTCATCGAAATTTTTTTGGGTCCCCACCGTCATACAAGTTTGCCTAGGTCAAGTTTTTCTCAATACAGCATCCCTACTTAAAGCCATCTCGGACTTAGTCGATTTTTCATAAATTCATAGAAATTCATATGTTAGGATGCTGCGAGATGAATGGGATGCTGCATGGAGATGAATCTTGATCTCCTACATCTCTCATCTCAATACAGCATCCCTACTTAAAGGCATCTCGGACTTAGTCGATTTTTCATAAATTCATAGAAATTCATATGTTAGGATGCTGGGAGATGAATGGGATGCTGCATGGAGATGAATCTTGATCTCCTACATCTCCCATCTTAATACAGCATCCCTACTTAAAGGCATCTCGGACTTAGTCGATTTTTCATAAATTCTAAGAAATTCATATGTTAGGATGCTGGGAGATGAATGGGATGCTGCATGGAGATGAATCTTGATCTCCTACATCTCCCATCTCAATACAGCATCCCTACTTAAAGGCATCTCGGACTTAGTCGATTTTTCATAAATTCATAGAAATTCATATGTTAGGATGCTGCGAGTTGAATGGGATGCTGCATGGAGATTAATCTTGATCTCCTACATCTCTCATCTCAATACAGCATCCCTACTTAAAGCCATCTCGGACTTAGTCGATTTTTCATAAATTCTAAGAAAAACATATGTTAGGATGCTGCGAGATGAATGGGATGCTGCATGGAGATGAATCTTGATCTTCTTCATCTCCCATCTTAATACAGCATCCCTACTTAAATGCATCTCGGACTTAGTCGATTTTTCATAAATTCTAAGAAAAACTTATGTTAGGATGCTGCGAGATGAATGGGATGCTGCATGGAGATGAATCTTGATCTTCTTCATCTCCCATCTTAATACAGCATCCCTACTTAAAGGCATCTCGGACTTAGTCGATTTTTCATAAATTCTAAGAAATTCATATGTTAGGATGCTGGGAGATGAATGGGATGCTGCATGGAGATGAATCTTGATCTCCTACATCTCCCATCTCAATACAGCATCCCTACTTAAAGGCATCTCGGACTTAGTCGATTTTTCATAAATTCATAGAAATTCATATGTTAGGATGCTGCGAGATGAATGGGATGCTGCATGGAGATGAATCTTAATCTGCTACATCTCCCATCTCAATACAGCATCCCTACTTAAAGGCATCTCGGACTTAGTCGATTTTTCATAAATTCATAGAAATTCATATGTTAGGATGCTGGGAGATGAATGGGATGCTGCATGGAGATGAATCTTGATCTCCTACATCTCCCATCTTAATACAGCATCCCTACTTAAAGCCATCTCGGACTTAGTCGATTTTTCATAAATTCTAAGAAATTCATATGTTAGGATGCTGCGAGATGAATGGGATGCTGCATGGAGATGAATCTTGATCTTCTTCATCTCCCATCTTAATACAGCATCCCTACTTAAAGGCATCTCGGACTTAGTCGATTTTTCATAAATTCATAGAAATTCATATGTTAGGATGCTGGGAGATGAATGGGATGCTGCATGGAGATGAATCTTGATCTCCTACATCTCCCATCTTAATACAGCATCCCTACTTAAAGCCATCTCGGACTTAGTCGATTTTTCATAAATTCTAAGAAAAACATATGTTAGGATGCTGCGAGATGAATGGGATGCTGCATGGAGATGAATCTTGATCTTCTTCATCTCTCATCTTAATACAGCATCCCTACTTAAAGGCATCTCGGACTTAGTCGATTTTTCATAAATTCTAAGAAAAACATATGTTAGGATGCTGGGATATGAATGGGATGCTGCATGGAGATGAATCTTGATCTCCTACATCTCCCATCTCAATACAGCATCCCTACTTAAAGGCAGTTCGGACTAAGTCGATTTTTCATAAATTCTAAGAAATTCATATGTAAGGATGCTGCGAGATGAATGGGATGCTGCATAGAGATGAATTTTGATCTTCTTCATCTCTCATCTTAATACAGCATCCCTACTTTAAGTCATCTCGGACTTAGTTGATTTTTCATAAATTCTAAGAAAAACATATGTTAGGATGCTGCGAGATGAATGGGATGCTGCATGGTGATGAATCTTGATCTTCTTCATCTCCCATCTCAATACAGCATCCCTACTTAAAGGCAGTTCGGACTAAGTCGATTTTTCATAAATTCTAAGAAATTCATATGTTAGGATGCTGATAGATGAATGGGATGCTACATGGAGATGAATCTTGATCTTCTTCATCTCCCATCTTAATACAGCATCCCTACTTAAAGGCATCTCGGACTTAGTCGATTTTTCATAAATTCTAAGAAAATCATATGTTAGGATGCTGCGAGATGAATGGGATGCTGCATGGAGATGAATCTTGATCTTCTTCATCTCTCATATTAATACAGCATCCCTACTTAAAGGCATCTCGGACTTAGTCGATTTTTCATAAATTCTAAGAAATTCATATGTTAGGATGCTGCGAGATGAATGGGATGCTGCATGGAGATGAATCTTGATCTTCTTCATCTCCCGTCTTAATACAGCATCCCTACTTAAAGGCACCTCGGACTTAGTCGATTTTTCATAAATTCTAAGTAAAACATATGTTAGGATGCTGCGAGATGAATGGGATGCTGCATGGAGATGAATCTTGATCTTCTTCATCTCCCATCTTAATACAGCATCCCTACTTAAAGGCATCTCGGACTTAGTCGATTTTTCATAAATTCTAAGAAATTCATATGTTAGGATGCTGCGAGATGTATGGGATGCTGCATGGAGATGATTCTTGATCTTCTTCATCTCCCATCTCAATACAGCATCCCTACTTAAAGACATCTCGGACTTAGTCGATTTTTCATAAATTCTAAGAAAAACATATGTTAGGATGCTGCGAGATGTATGGGATGCTGCCTGGAGATGAATCTTGATCTTCTACATCTCCCATCTCAATACAGCATCCCTCTTTAAAGGCATCTCGGACTTAGTCGAATTTTCATAAATTCTAAGAAAAACATATGTTAGGATGCTGCGAGATGAATGGGATGCTGCATGGAGATGAATTTTGATCTTCTTCATCTCTCATCTTAATACAGCATCCCTACTTAAAAGCATCTCGGACTTAGTCGAATTTTCATAAATTCTAAGAAAAACATATGTTAGGATGCTGGGATATGAATGGGATGCTGCATGGAGATGAATCTTGATCTCCTACATCTCCCATCTCAATACAGCATCCCTACTTAAAAGCATCTCGGACTTAGTCGATTTTTCATAAATTCTAAGAAAAACATATGTTAGGATGCTGCGAGATGAATGGGATGCTGCATGGAGATGAATTTTGATCTTCTTCATCTCTCATCTTAATACAGCATCCCTACTTAAAGGCATCTCGGACTTAGTCGAATTTTCATAAATTCTAAGAAAAACATATGTTAGGATGCTGGGATATGAATGGGATGCTGCATGGAGATGAATCTTGATCTCCTACATCTCCCATCTCAATACAGCATCCCTACTTAAAAGCATCTCGGACTTAGTCGATTTTTCATAAATTCTAAGAAAAACATATGTTAGGATGCTGCGAGATGAATGGGATGCTGCATGGAGATGAATCTTGATCTTCTTCATCTCTCATCTTAATACAGCATCCCTACTTAAAGGCATCTCGGACTTAGTCGATTTTTCATAAATTCTAAGAAAAACATATGTTAGGATGCTGAGAGATGAATGTGATGCTGCATGGAGATAAATCTTGATCTTTTACATCTCCTATCTTAATACAGCATCCCTACTTAAAGGCATCTCGGACTTAGTCGATTTTTCATAAATTCTAAGTAAAACATATGTTAGGATGCTGCGAGATGAATGGGATGCTGCATGGAGATGAATCTTGATCTTCTTCATCTCCCATCTTAATACAGCATCCCCACTTAAAGGCATCTCGGACTTAGTCGATTTTTCATAAATTCTAAGAAATTCATATGTTAGGATGCTGCGAGATGAATGGGATGCTGCATGGAGATGAATCTTGATCTTCTTCATCTCTCATATTAATACAGCATCCCTACTTAAAGGCATCTCGGACTTAGTCGATTTTTCATAAATTCTAAGAAATTCATATGTTAGGATGCTGGGAGATGAATGGGATGCTGCATGGAGATGAATCTTGATCTTCTTCATCTTCCATCTGAAAACAGCATCCCTACTTAAAGGCATCTCGGACTTAGTCGATTTTTCATAATTTCTAAGAAAAACATATGTTAGGATGTTGCGAGATGAATGGGATGCTGCATGGAGATGAATCTTGATCTTCTTCATCTCCCATCTGAAAACAGCATCCCTACTTAAAGCCATCTCGGACTTAGTCGATTTTTCATAAATTCATATAAATTCATATGTTAGGATGCTGGGAGATGAATGGGATGCTGCATGGAGATGAATCTTGATCTCCTACATCTCTCATCTCAATACAGCATCCCTACTTAAAGCCATCTCGGACTTAGCCGATTTTTCATAAATTCATCGAAATTCATATGTTAGGATGCTGCGAGATGAATGGGATGCTGCATGGAGATGAATCTTGATCTTCTTCATCTCCCATCTTAATACAGCATCCCTACTTAAAGGCATCTCGGACTTAGTCGATTTTTCATAAATTCTAAGAAATTCATATGTTAGGATGCTGGGAGATGAATGGGATGCTGCATGGAGATGAATCTTGATCTCCTACATCTCTCATCTCAATACAGCATCCCTACTTAAAGCCATCTCGGACTTAGTCGATTTTTCATAAATTCTAAGAAAAACATATGTTAGGATGCTGCGAGATGAATGGGATGCTGCATGGAGATGAATCTTGATCTTCTTCATCTCCCATCTTAATACAGCATCCCTACTTAAATGCATCTCGGACTTAGTCGATTTTTCATAAATTCTAAGAAAAACATATGTTAGGATGCTGCGAGATGAATGGGATGCTGCATGGAGATGAATCTTGATCTTCTTCATCTCCCATCTTAATACATCATCCCTACTTAAAGGCATCTCGGACTTAGTCGATTTTTCATAAATTCTAAGAAATTCATATGTTAGGATGCTGGGAGATGAATGGGATGCTGCATGGAGATGAATCTTGATCTCCTACATCTCCCATCTTAATACAGCATCCCTACTTAAAGCCATCTCGGACTTAGTCGATTTTTCATAAATTCTAAGAAATTCATATGTAAGGATGCTGGGAGATGAATGGGATGCTGCATGGAGATGAATCTTGATCTCCTACATCTCCCATCTCAATACAGCATCCCTACTTAAAGGCATCTCGGACTTAGTCGATTTTTCATAAATTCTAAGAAATTCATATGTTAGGATGCTGGGAGATGAATGGGATGCTGCATGGAGATGAATCTTGATCTTCTTCATCTCCCATCTTAATACAGCATCCCTACATAAAGGCATCTCGGACTTAATCGATTTTTCATAAATTCTAAGAAAAACATATGTTAGGATGCTGCGAGATGAATGGGATGCTGCATGGAGATGAATCTTGATCTTCTTCATCTCCCATCTTAATACAGCATCCCTACTTAAAGGCATCTCGGACTTAGTCAATTTTTCATAAATTCTTAGAAATTCATATGTTAGGATGCTGCGAGATGAATGGGATGCTGCATGGAGATGAATCTTGATCTTCTTCATCTCCCATCTCGATACAGCATCCCTACTTAAATGCATCTCGGACTAAGTCGATTTTTCATAAATTCTAAGAAAAACATATGTTAGGATGCTGCGAGATGAATGGGATGCTGCATGAAGATGAATCTTGATCTTCTTCATCTCCCATCTTAATACAGCATCCCTACTTAAAGGCATCTCGGACTTAGTCGATTTTTCATAAATTCTAAGAAATTCATATGTTAGGATGTCGGGAGATCAATGGGATGCTGCATGGAGATGAATCTTGATCTCCTACATCTCCCATCTTAATACAGCATCCCTACTTAAAGGCATCTCGGACTTAGTCGATTTTTCATAAATTCTAAGAAATTCATATGTTAGGATGCTGAGAGATGAATGGGATGCTGCATGTAGATAAATCTTGATCTTCTTCATCTCCCATCTCAATACAGCATCCCTCTTTAAAGGCATCTCGGACTTAGTCGATTTTTCATAAATTCTAAGAAAAACATATGTTAGGATGCTGCGAGATGAATGGGATGCTGCATGGAGATGAATCTTGATCTCCTACATCTCCCATCTCAATACAGCATCCCTACTTAAAGGCATCTCGGACTTAGTCGATTTTTCATAAATTCTAAGAAATTCATATGTTAGGATGCTGCGAGATGTATGGGATGCTGCATGGAGATGATTCTTGATCTTCTTCATCTCCCATCTCATTACAGCATCCCTTCTTAAAGGCATCTCGGACTTAGTCGATTTTTCATAAATTCTAAGAGATTCATATGTAAGGATGCTGCGAGATGAATGGGATGCTGCATGGAGATGAATCTTAATCTTCTTCATCTCCCATCTTGATAGAGCATCCCTACTTTAAGGCATCTCGGACTTAGTCGATTTTTCATAAATTCTAAGAAAAACATATGTTAGGATGCTGCGAGATGCATGGGATGCTGCATGGAGATGAATCTTGATCTTCTTCATCTCCCATCTTAATACAGCATCCCTGCTTAAAGGCATCTCGGACTTAGTCGATTTTTCATAAATTCTAAGAAAAACATATGTTAGGATGCTGGGAGATGAATGGGATGCTGCATGGAGATGAATCTTGATATTCTTCATCTCCCATCTTAATACAGCATCCCTGCTTAAAGGCATCTCGGACTTAGTCGATTTTTCATAAATTCTAAGAAAAACATATGTTAGGATGCTGCAAGATGAATGGGATGCTGCATGGAGATAAATCTTGATCTTCTACATCTCCCATCTTAATACAGCATCCCTACCTAAAGGCATCTCGGACTTAGTCGATTTTTCATAAATTCTAAGAAAAACATATGTTCGGATGCTGCGAGATGAATGGGATGCTGCATGGAGATGAATCTTGATATTCTTCAACTCCCATCTTAATACCGCATCCCTGCTTAAAGGCATCTCGGACTTAGTCGATTTTTCATAAATTCTAAGAAAAACATATGTTAGGATGCTGCGAGATGAATGGGATGCTGCATGGAGATGAATCTTGATATTCTTCATCTCCCATCTTAATACAGCATCCCTGCTTAAAGGCATCTCGGACAAAGTCGATTTTTCATAAATTCTAAGAAAAACATATGTTAGGATGCTGCGAGATGAATCGGATGCTGCATTGAGATGAACCTTGATCTTCTTCATCTCCCATCTTAATACAGCATCCCTACTTATAGGCATCTCGGACTTAGTCGATTTTTCATAAATTCTAAAAAAACATATGTTAGGATGCTGCGAGATGAATGGTATGCTGCATGGAGATGAATCTTGATCTTCTTCATCTCCCATCTTAATACAGCATCCCTACTTAAATGCATCTCGGACTTAGTCGATTTTTCATAAATTCTAAGAAAAACATATGTTAGGATGCTGCGAGATGAATGGGATGCTGCATGGAGATGAATCTTGATCTTCTTCATCTCCCATCTTAATACAGCATCCCTACTTAAAGGCATCTCGGACTTAGTCGATTTTTCATAAATTCTAAGAAATTCATATGTTAGGATGCTGGGAGATGAATGGGATGCTGCAAGGAGATGAATCTTGATCTCCTACAACTCCCATCTCAATACAGCATCCCTACTTAAAGCCATCTCGGACTTAGTCGATTTTTCAGAAATTCTAAGAAATTCATATGTAAGGATGCTGGGAGATGAATGGGATGCTGCATGGAGATGAATCTTGATCTCCTACATCTCCCATTTCAATACAGCATCCCTACTTAAAGGCATCTCGGACTTAGTCGATTTTTCATAAATTCATAGAAATTCATATGTTAGGATGCTGGGAGATGAATGGGATGCTGCATGGAGATGAATCTTGATCTTCTTCATCTCCCATCTTAATACAGCATCCCTACTTAAAGCCATCTCGGACTTAGTCGATTTTTCATAAATTCTAAGAAATTCATATGTTAGGATGCTGGGAGATGAATGGGATGCTGCATGGAGATGAATCTTGATCTTCTTCATCTCCCATCTTAATACAGCATCCCTACTTAAAGGCATCTCGGACTTAGTCGATTTTTTATAAATTCTAAGAAATTCATATGTTAGGATGCTGCGAGATGAATGGGATGCTGCATGCAGATGAATATTGATCTCCTACATCTCCCGTCTCAATACAGCATCCCTACTTAAAGGCATCTCGGACTTAGTCGATTTTTCATAAATTCATAGAAATTCATATGTTAGGATGCTGGGAGATGAATGGGATGCTGCATGGAGATGAATCTTGATCTCCTACATCTCTCATCTCAATACAGCATCCTTACTTAAAGCCATCTCGGACTTAGTCGATTTTTCATAAATTCTAAGAAAAACATATGTTAGGATGCTGCGAGATGAATGGGATGCTGCATGGAGATGAATCTTGATCTTCTTCATCTCCCATCTTAATACAGCATCCCTAATTAAATGCATCTCGGACTTAGTCGATTTTTCATAAATTCTAAGAAAAACATATGTTAGGATGCTGCGAGATGAATGGGATGCTGCATGGAGATGAATCTTGATCTTCTTCATCTCCCATCTTAATACAGCATCCCTACTTAAAGGCATCTCGGACTTAGTCGATTTTTCATAAATTCATAGAAATTCATATGTTAGGATGCTGGGAGATGAATGGGATGCTGCATGGAGATGAATCTTGATCTTCTTCATCTCCCATCTTAATACAATATCCCTACTTAAAGGCATCTCGGACTTAGTCGATTTTTCATAAATTCTAAGAAATTCATATGTTAGGATGCTGGGAGATGAATGGGATGCTGCATGGAGATGAATCTTGATCTCCTACATCTCCCATCTCAATACAGCATCCCTACTTAAAGGCATCTCGGACTTAGTCGATTTTTCATAAATTCATAGAAATTCATATGTTAGGATGCTGGGAGATGAATGGGATGCTGCATGGAGATGAATCTTGATCTTCTTCATCTCCCATCTTAATACAGCATCCCTACTTAAAGGCATCTCGGACTTAGTCGATTTTTCATAAATTCTAAGAAATTCATATGTTAGGATGCTGGGAGATGAATGGGATGCTGCATGGAGATGAATCTTGATCTCCTACATCTCCCATCTTAATACAGCATCCCTACTTAAAGGCATCTCGGACTTAGTCGATTTTTCATAAATTCATAGAAATTCATATGTTAGGATGCTGGGAGATGAATGGGATGCTGCATGGAGATGAATCTTGATCTTCTTCATCTCCCATCTTAATACAATATCCCTACTTAAAGGCATCTCGGACTTAGTCGATTTTTCATAAATTCTAAGAAAAACATATGTTAGGATGCTGCGAGATGAATGGGATGCTGCATGGAGATGAATCTTGATCTCCTACATCTCCCATCTTAATACAGCATCCCTACTTAAAGCCATCTCGGACTTAGTCGATTTTTCATAAATTCTAAGAAATTCATATGTTAGGATGCTGCGAGATGAATGGGATGCTGCATGCAGATGAATATTTATCTCCTACATCTCCCATCTTAATACAGCATCCCTACTTACAGGCATCTCGGACTTAGTCGATTTTTCATAAATTCTAAGAAATTCATATGTAAGGATGCTGGGAGATGAATGGGATGCTGCGTGGAGATGAATCTTGATCTTCTTCATCTCCCATCTTAATACAGCATCCCTACTTAAAGGCATCTCGGACTTAGTCGATTTTTCATAAATTCATAGAAATTCATATGTTAGGATGCTGGGAGATGAATGGGATGCTGCATGGAGATGAATCTTGATCTTCTTCATCTCCCATCTTAATACAGCATCCCTACTTAAAGGCATCTCGGACTTAGTCGATTTTTCATAAATTCTAAGAAATTCATATGTTAGGATGCTGGGAGATGAATGGGATGCTGCATAGAGATGAATCTTGATCTTCTTCATCTCCCAACACAATACAGCATCCCTACTTAAAGGCATCTCGGACTTAGTCGATTTTTCATAAATTCTAAGAAATTCATATGTAAGGATGCTGGGAGATGAATGGGATGCTGCATGGAGATGAATCTTGATCTCCTACAACTCCCATCTTAATACAGCATCCCTACTTAAAGCCATCTCGGACTTAGTCGATTTTTCAGAAATTCTAAGAAATTCATATGTTAGGATGCTGGGAGATGAATGGGATGCTGCATGGAGATGAATCTTGATCTCCTACATCTCCCATCTCAATACAGCATCCCTACTTAAAGGCATCTCGGACTTAGTCGATTTTTCATAAATTCATAGAAATTCATATGTTAGGATGCTGGGAGATGAATGGGATGCTGCATGGAGATGAATCTTGATCTTCTTCATCTCCCATCTTAATACAGCATCCCTACTTAAAGGCATCTCGGACTTAGTCGATTTTTCATAAATTCTAAGAAATTCATATGTTAGGATGCTGGGAGATGAATGGGATGCTGCATGGAGATGAATCTTGATCTCCTACAACTCCCATCTTAATACAGCATCCCTACTTAAAGCCATCTCGGACTTAGTCGATTTTTCAGAAATTCATAGAAATTCATATGTTAGGATGCTGGGAGATGAATGGGATGCTGCATGGAGATGAATCTTGATCTCCTACATCTCCCATCTCAATACAGCATCCCTACTTAAAGGCATCTCGGACTTAGTCGATTTTTCATAAATTCATAGAAATTCATATGTTAGGATGCTGGGAGATGAATGGGATGCTGCATGGAGATGAATCTTGATCTTCTTCATCTCCCATCTTAATACAGCATCCCTACTTAAAGGCATCTCGGACTTAGTCGATTTTTCATAAATTCTAAGAAATTCATATGTTAGGATGCTGGGAGATGAATGGGATGCTGCATGGAGATGAATCTTGATCTCCTACATCTCCCATCTTAATACAGCATCCCTACTTAAAGGCATCTCGGACTTAGTCGATTTTTCATAAATTCATAGAAATTCATATGTTAGGATGCTGGGAGATGAATGGGATGCTGCATGGAGATGAATCTTGATCTTCTTCATCTCCCATCTTAATACAGCATCCCTACTTAAAGGCATCTCGGACTTAGTCGATTTTTCATAAATTCTAAGAAATTCATATGTTAGGATGCTGGGAGATGAATGGGATGCTGCATGGAGATGAATCTTGATCTCCTACATCTCCCATCTTAATACAGCATCCCTACTTAAAGGCATCTCGGACTTAGTCGATTTTTCATAAATTCATAGAAATTCATATGTTAGGATGCTGGGAGATGAATGGGATGCTGCATGGAGATGAATCTTGATCTTCTTCATCTCCCATCTTAATACAATATCCCTACTTAAAGGCATCTCGGACTTAGTCGATTTTTCATAAATTCTAAGAAAAACATATGTTAGGATGCTGCGAGATGAATGGGATGCTGCATGGAGATGAATCTTGATCTCCTACATCTCCCATCTCAATACAGCATCCCTACTTAAAGGCATCTCGGACTTAGTCGATTTTTCATAAATTCATAGAAATTCATATGTTAGGATGCTGGGAGATGAATGGGATGCTGCATGGAGATGAATCTTGATCTTCTTCATCTCCCATCTTAATACAGCATCCCTACTTAAAGGCATCTCGGACTTAGTCGATTTTTCATAAATTCTAAGAAATTCATATGTTAGGATGCTGGGAGATAAATGGGATGCTGCATGGAGATGAATCTTGATCTTCTTCATCTCCCATCTTAATACAGCATCCCTACTTAAAGGCATCTCGGACTTAGTCGATTTTTCATAAATTCTTAGAAATTCATATGTTAGGATGCTGCGAGATGAATGGGATGCTGCATGGAGATGAATCTTGATCTCCTACATCTCCCATCTTAATACAGCATCCCTACTTAAAGCCATCTCGGACTTAGTCGATTTTTCATAAATTCTAAGAAATTCATATGTTAGGATGCTGGGAGATGAATGGGATGCTGCATAGAGATGAATCTTGATCTCCTACATCTCCCATCTTAATACAGCATCCCTACTTAAAGCCATCTCGGACTTAGTCGATTTTTCATAAATTCTAAGAAATTCATATGTTAGGATGCTGCGAGATGAATGGGATGCTGCATGCAGATGAATATTGATCTCCTACATCTCCCATCTTAATACAGCATCCCTACTTACAGGCATCTCGGACTTAGTCGATTTTTCATAAATTCTAAGAAAAACATATGTTAGGATGCTGCGAGATGAATGGGATGCTGCATGGAGATGGATCTTGATCTTCTTCATCTCCCATCTTAATACAGCATCCCTACTTAAAGGCATCTCGGACTTAGTCGATTTTTCATAAATTCATAGAAATTCATATGTTAGGATGCTGGGAGATGAATGGGATGCTGCATGGAGATGAATCTTGATCTTCTTCATCTCCCATCTTAATACAGCATCCCTACTTAAAGGCATCTCGGACTTAGTCGATTTTTCATAAATTCTAAGAAATTCATATGTTAGGATGCTGGGAGATGAATGGGATGCTGCATTGAGATGAATCTTGATCTCCTACATCTCCCATCTCAATACAGCATCCCTACTTAAAGACATCTCGGACTTAGTCGATTTTTCATAAATTCTAAGAAAAACATATGTTAGGATGCTGCGAGATGAATGGGATGCTGCATGGAGATGAATCTTGATCTTCTTCATCTCCCATCTTAATACAGCATCCCTACTTAAATGCATCTCGGACTTAGTCGATTTTTCATAAGTTCTAAGAAAAACATATGTTAGGATGCTGCGAGATGAATGGGATGCTGCATGGAGATGAATCTTGATCTTGTTCATCTCCCATCTTAATACAGCATCCCTACTTAAAGGCATCTCGGACTTAGTCGATTTTTCATAAATTCTAAGAAAAACATATGTTAGGATGCTGCGAGATGAATGGGATGCTGCATGGAGATGAATCTTGATCTTCTTCATCTCCAATCTTAATACAGCATCCCTACTTAAGGGCATCTCGGACTTAGTCTATTTTTCATAAATTCTAAGAAATTCATATGTTAGGATGCTGCGAGATGAATGGGATGCTGCATGGAGATGAATTTTGATCTTCTTCATCTCTCATCTTAATACAGCATCCCTACTTAAAGGCATCTCGGACTTAGTCGAATTTTCATAAATTCTAAGAAAAACATATGTTAGGATGCTGGGATATGAATGGGATGCTGCATGGAGATGAATCTTGATCTCCTACATCTCCCATCTCAATACAGCATCCCTACTTAAAAGCATCTCGGACTTAGTCGATTTTTCATAAATTCTAAGAAAAACATATGTTAGGATGCTGCGAGATGAATGGGATGCTGCATGGAGATGAATCTTGATCTTCTTCATCTCTCATCTTAATACAGCATCCCTACTTAAAGGCATCTCGGACTTAGTCGATTTTTCATAAATTCTAAGAAAAACATATGTTAGGATGCTGGGATATGAATGGGATGCTGCATGGAGATGAATCTTGATCTCCTACATCTCCCATCTCAATACAGCATCCCTACTTAAAGGCAGTTCGGACTAAGTCGATTTTTCATAAATTCTAAGAAATTCATATGTAAGGATGCTGCGAGATGAATGGGATGCTGCATAGAGATGAATTTTGATCTTCTTCATCTCTCATCTTAATACAGCATCCCTACTTTAAGTCATCTCGGACTTAGTTGATTTTTCATAAATTCTAAGAAAAACATATGTTAGGATGCTGCGAGATGAATGGGATGCTGCATGGTGATGAATCTTGATCTTCTTCATCTCCCATCTCAATACAGCATCCCTACTTAAAGGCAGTTCGGACTAAGTCGATTTTTCATAAATTCTAAGAAATTCATATGTTAGGATGCTGATAGATGAATGGGATGCTGCATGGAGATGAATCTTGATCTTCTTCATCTCCCATCTTAATACAGCATCCCTACTTAAAGGCATCTCGGACTTAGTCGATTTTTCATAAATTCTAAGAAAATCATATGTTAGGATGCTGCGAGATGAATGGGATGCTGCATGGAGATGAATCTTGATCTTCTTCATCTCTCATATTAATACAGCATCCCTACTTAAAGGCATCTCGGACTTAGTCGATTTTTCATAAATTCTAAGAAATTCATATGTTAGGATGCTGCGAGATGAATGGGATGCTGCATGGAGATGAATCTTGATCTTCTTCATCTCCCGTCTTAATACAGCATCCCTACTTAAAGGCACCTCGGACTTAGTCGATTTTTCATAAATTCTAAGTAAAACATATGTTAGGATGCTGCGAGATGAATGGGATGCTGCATGGAGATGAATCTTGATCTTCTTCATCTCCCATCTTAATACAGCATCCCTACTTAAAGGCATCTCGGACTTAGTCGATTTTTCATAAATTCTAAGAAATTCATATGTTAGGATGCTGCGAGATGTATGGGATGCTGCATGGAGATGATTCTTGATCTTCTTCATCTCCCATCTCAATACAGCATCCCTACTTAAAGACATCTCGGACTTAGTCGATTTTTCATAAATTCTAAGAAAAACATATGTTAGGATGCTGCGAGATGTATGGGATGCTGCCTGGAGATGAATCTTGATCTTCTACATCTCCCATCTCAATACAGCATCCCTCTTTAAAGGCATCTCGGACTTAGTCGAATTTTCATAAATTCTAAGAAAAACATATGTTAGGATGCTGCGAGATGAATGGGATGCTGCATGGAGATGAATTTTGATCTTCTTCATCTCTCATCTTAATACAGCATCCCTACTTAAAGGCATCTCGGACTTAGTCGAATTTTCATAAATTCTAAGAAAAACATATGTTAGGATGCTGGGATATGAATGGGATGCTGCATGGAGATGAATCTTGATCTCCTACATCTCCCATCTCAATACAGCATCCCTACTTAAAAGCATCTCGGACTTAGTCGATTTTTCATAAATTCTAAGAAAAACATATGTTAGGATGCTGCGAGATGAATGGGATGCTGCATGGAGATGAATTTTGATCTTCTTCATCTCTCATCTTAATACAGCATCCCTACTTAAAGGCATCTCGGACTTAGTCGAATTTTCATAAATTCTAAGAAAAACATATGTTAGGATGCTGGGATATGAATGGGATGCTGCATGGAGATGAATCTTGATCTCCTACATCTCCCATCTCAATACAGCATCCCTACTTAAAAGCATCTCGGACTTAGTCGATTTTTCATAAATTCTAAGAAAAACATATGTTAGGATGCTGCGAGATGAATGGGATGCTGCATGGAGATGAATCTTGATCTTCTTCATCTCTCATCTTAATACAGCATCCCTACTTAAAGGCATCTCGGACTTAGTCGATTTTTCATAAATTCTAAGAAAAACATATGTTAGGATGCTGAGAGATGAATGTGATGCTGCATGGAGATAAATCTTGATCTTTTACATCTCCTATCTTAATACAGCATCCCTACTTAAAGGCATCTCGGACTTAGTCGATTTTTCATAAATTCTAAGTAAAACATATGTTAGGATGCTGCGAGATGAATGGTATGCTGCATGGAGATGAATCTTGATCTTGTTCATCTCCCATCTTAATACAGCATCCCCACTTAAAGGCATCTCGGACTTAGTCGATTTTTCATAAATTCTAAGAAATTCATATGTTAGGATGCTGCGAGATGAATGGGATGCTGCATGGAGATGAATCTTGATCTTCTTCATCTCCCATCTTAATACAGCATCCCCACTTAAAGGCATCTCGGACTTAGTCGATTTTTCATAAATTCTAAGAAATTCATATGTTAGGATGCTGCGAGATGAATGGGATGCTGCATGGAGATGAATCTTGATCTTGTTCATCTCCCATCTTAATACAGCATCCCCACTTAAAGGCATCTCGGACTTAGTCGATTTTTCATAAATTCTAAGAAATTCATATGTTAGGATGCTGCGAGATAAATGGGATGCTGCATGGAGATGCATCTTGATCTCCTACATCTCCCATCTTAATACAGCATCCCTACTCAAAGGCATCTCGGACTTAGTCGATTTTTCATAAATTCTTAGAAATTCATATGTAAGGATGCTGCGAGATGAATGGGATGCTGCATGGAGATGAATCTTGATCTTCTTCATCTCCCATCTCAATACAGCATCCCTGCTTAAAGGCATCTCGGACTTAGTCGATTTTTCATAAATTCATAGAAATTCATATGTTAGGATGCTGCGAGATGAATGGGATGCTGCATGGAGATGAATCTTGATCTTGTTCATCTCCCATCTTAATACAGCATCCCTACTTAAAGGCATCTCGGACTTAGTCGATTTTTCATAAATTCTAAGAAAAACATATGTAAGGATGCTGGGAGATGAATGGGATGCTGCATGGAGATGAATCTTGATCTTCTACATCTCCCATCTCAATACAGCATCCCTACTCAAAGGCATCTCGGACTTAGTCGATTTTTCATAAATTCTTAGAAATTCATATGTAAGGATGCTGCGAGATGAATGGGATGCTGCATGGAGATGAATCTTGATCTTCTTCATCTCCCATCTCAATACAGCATCCCTGCTTAAAGGCATCTCGGACTTAGTCGATTTTTCATAAATTCATAGAAATTCATATGTTAGGATGCTGCGAGATGAATGGGATGCTGCATGGAGATGAATCTTGATCTTCTTCATCTCCCATCTTAATACAGCATCCCCACTTAAAGGCATCTCGGACTTAGTCGATTTTTCATAAATTCTAAGAAATTCATATGTTAGGATGCTGCGAGATGAATGGGATGCTGCATGGAGATGAATCTTGATCTTCTTCATCTCTCATATTAATACAGCATCCCTACTTAAAGGCATCTCGGACTTAGTCGATTTTTCATAAATTCTAAGAAATTCATATGTTAGGATGCTGGGAGATGAATGGGATGCTGCATGGAGATGAATCTTGATCTTCTTCATCTTCCATCTGAAAACAGCATCCCTACTTAAAGGCATCTCGGACTTAGTCGATTTTTCATAATTTCTAAGAAAAACATATGTTAGGATGTTGCGAGATGAATGGGATGCTGCATGGAGATGAATCTTGATCTTCTTCATCTCCCATCTTAATACAGCATCCCTACTTAAAGGCATCTCGGACTTAGTCGATTTTTCATAATTTCTAAGAAAAACATATGTTAGGATGCTGCGAGATGATGTCCGGGATGCTGCATGGAGATGAATCTTGATCTTCTTCAACTCCCATCTTAATACAGCATCCCTGCTTAAGGGCATCTCGGACTTAGTCGATTTTTCATAAATTCTTAGAAAAAAATATGTTAGGATGCTGCGAGATGAATGGGATGCTGCATGGAGATGAATCTTGATCTTGTTCATCTCCCATCTCAATACAGCATCCCTACTTAAAGGCATCTCGGACTTAGTCGATTTTTCATAAATTCTAAGAAAAACATATGTTAGGATGCTGGGAGATGGATGGGATGCTGCATGGAGATGAATCTTGATCTTCTTCATCTTCCATCTGAAAACAGCATCCCTACTTAAAGGCATCTCGGACTTAGTCGATTTTTCATAATTTCTAAGAAAAACATATGTTAGGATGCTGCAAGATGAATGGGATGCTGCATGGAGATGAATCTTGATCTTCTTCATCTCCCATCTGAAAACAGCATCCCTACTTAAAGGCATCTCGGACTTAGTCGATTTTTCATAATTTTTAAGAAAAACATATGTTAGGATGCTGCGAGATGAATGGGATGCTGCATGGAGATGAATCTTGATCTTCTTCATCTCCCATCTCAATACAGCATCCCTACTTTAAGGCATCTCGGACTTAGTCGATTTTTCATGAATTCTAAGTAAAACATATGTTAGGATGCTGGGAGATAAATGGGATGCTGCATGGAGATGAATCTTGATCTTCTTCTTGTCCCATCTTAATACAGCATCCCTACTTAAAGGCATCTCAGACTTAGTCGATTTTTCATAATTTCTAAGAAAAACATATGTTAGGATGCTGCGAGATGAATGAGATGCTGCAGGGAGATTAATCTTGATCTCCTACATCTCCCATCTCAATACAGCATCCCTACTTACAGCCATCTCAGACTTAGTCGATTTTTCATAAATTCTAAGAAATTCATATGTTAGGATGCTGCGAGATAAATGGGATGCTGCATGGAGATGAATCTTGATCTCCTACATCTCCCATCTTAATACAGCATCCCTACTTAAAAGCATCTCGGACTTAGTCGATTTTTCATAAATTCTAAGAAAAACATATGTTAGGAAGCTGCGAGATGAATGGGATGCTGCATGGAGATGAATCTTGATCTTCTTCATCTCCCATCTCAATACAGCATCCCTACTTAAAGGCATCTCGGACTCAGTCGATTTTTCATAAATTCTAAGAAAAACATATGTTAGGATGCTGGGAGATGAATGGGATGCTGCATTGAGATGAATCTTGATCTTCTTCATCTCCCATCTTAATACAGCATCCCTCCTTAAAGGCATCTCGGACCTAGTCGATTTTTCATAAATACTAAGAAATTCATTTGTTAGGATGCTGCGAGATGAATGGGATGCTGCATGGAGATGAATCTTGATCTTCTTCATCTCCCATCTCGATACAGCATCCCTACTTAAAGGCATCTCGGACTTAGTCGATTTTTCATAAATTCTAAGAAAAACATATGTTAGGATGCTGCGAGATGAATGGGATGCTGCATGGAGATGAATCTTGATCTTCTTCATCTCCCATCTTAATACAGCATCCCTACTTAAATGCATCTCGGACTTAGTCAATTTTTCATAAATTCTAAGAAAAACATATGTTAGGATGCTGCGAGATGAATGGGATGCTGCATGGAGATGAATCTTGATCTCCTACATCTCTCATCTCAATACAGCATCCCTACTTAAAGCCATCTCGGACTTAGTCGATTTTTCATAAATTCATAGAAATTCATATGTGAGGATGCTGCGAGATGAATGGGATGCTGCATGGAGATGAATCTTGATCTCCTACATCTCTCATCTCAATACAGCATCCCTACTTAAAGCCATCTCGGACTTAAACGATTTTTCATAAATTCATAGAAATTCATATGTTAGGATGCTGGGAGATTAATGGGATGCTGCATGGAGAAGAATCTTGATCTTCTTCATCTCTCATCTTAATACAGCATCATTACTTAAAGGCATCTCGGACTTAGTCGATTTTTCATAAATTCTAAGAAATTCATATGTTAGGATGCTGCGAGATGAATGGGATGCTGCATGGAGATGAATCTTGATCTTCTTCAACTCCCATCTCGATACAGCATCCCTACTTAAAGGCATCTCGGACTTAGTCGATTTTTCATAAATTCTAAGAAAAACATATGTTAGGATGCTGCGAGATGAATGGGCTGCTGCATGGAGATGAATCTTGATCTTCTTCATCTCCAGTCTTTATACAGCATCCCTACTTAAAGGCATCTCGGACTTAGTCGATTTTTCATAAATTTCAAGAAAAACATAAGTTAGGATGCTGGGAGATGAATGGGATGCTGCATGGAGATGAATCTTGATCTTCTTCATCTCCAGTCTTTATACAGCATCCCTACTTAAAGCCATCTCGGACTAAGTCGATTTTTCATGAATTCTTAGAAATTGATATGTTAGGATGCTGCGAGATGAATGGGATGCTGCATGGAGATGAATCTTGATCTCCTACATCTCCCATCTCAATACAGCATCCCTACTTAAAGGCATCTCGGACTTAGTCGATTTTTCATAAATTCTAAGAAAAACATATGTTTGGATGCTGCGACATGAATGGGATGCTACATGGAGATGAATCTTGATCTTCTACATCTCCCATCTCGATACAGCATCCCTACTTAAAGGCATCTCGGACTTAGTCGATTTTTCATAAATTCTAAGAAATTCATATGTTAGGATGCTGCGAGATGAATGGGATGCTGCATGGAGATGAATCTTGATCTTCTTCATCTCCCATCTTAATACAGCATCCCTACTTAAAGGCATCTCGGTCTTAGTCGATTTTTCATAAACTCTAAGAAATTCATATGTTAGGATGCTGGGAAATGAATGGGATGCTGCATGGAGATGAATCTTGATCTCCTACATCTCCCATCTCAATACAGCATCCCTACTTAAAGGCATCTCGGACTTATTCGATTTTTCATAAATTCATAGAAATTCATATGTTAGGATGCTGGGAGATGAATGGGATGCTGCATGGAGATGAATCTTGATCTTCTTCATCTCCCATCTTAATACAGCATCCCTACTTAAAGGCATCTCGGACTTAAACGATTTTTCATAAATTCTAAGAAATTCATATGTTAGGATGCTGGGAGATGAATGGGATGCTGCATGGAGATGAATCTTGATCTCCTACATCTCCCATCTCAATACAGCATCCCTACTTAAAGGCATCTCGGACTTAGTCGATTTTTCATAAATTCATAGAAATTCATATGTTAGGATGCTGCGAGATGAATGGGATGCTGCATGGAGATGAATCTTGATCTTCTTCATCTCCCATCTTAATACAGCGTCCCTACTTAAAGGCATCTCGGACTTAGTCGATTTTTCATAAATTCTTAGAAATTCATATGTTAGGATGCTGCGAGATGAATGGGATGCTGCATGGAGATGAATCTTGATCTCCTACATCTCTCATCTCAATACAGCATCCCTACTTAAAGCCATCTCGGACTTTGTCGATTTTTCATAAATTCATAGAAATTCATATGTTAGGATGCTGCGAGATGAATGGGATGCTGCATAGAGATGAATCTTGATCTCCTACATCTCTCATCTCAATACAGCATCCCTACTTAAAGGCATCTCGGACTTAGTCGATTTTTCATAAATTCATAGAAATTCATATGTTAGGATGCTGGGAGATGAATGGGATGCTGCATGGAGATGAATCTTGATCTCCTACATCTCCCATCTCAATACAGCATCCCTACTTAAAGGCATCTCGGACTTATTCGATTTTTCATAAAGTCATATAAATTCATATGTTAGGATGCTGCGAGATGAATGGGATGCTGCATGGAGATGAATCTTGATCTTCTTCATCTCCCATCTTAATACAGCATCCCTACTTAAAGCCATCTCGGACGTAGTCGATTTTTCATAAATTCTAAGAAAAACATATGTTAGGATGCTGCGAGATGAATGGGATGCTGCATGCAGATGAATATTGATCTCCTACATCTCCCGTCTCAATACAGCATCCCTACTTAAAGCCATCTCGGACTTAGTCGATTTTTCATAAATTCTAAGAAATTCATATGTTAGGATGCTGCGAGATGAATGGGATGCTGCATCGAGATGAATCTTGATCTTCTTCATCTCCCATCTTAATACAGCATCCCAACTTAAAGGCATCTCGGACTTAGTCGATTTTTCAAATTCTAAGAAAATCATATGTTAGGATGCTGGGAGATGAATAAGATGCTGCATGGAGATGAATCTTGATCTCCTTCATCTCCCATCTCAATACAGCATCCCTACTTAAAGGCATCTCGGACTCAGTCGATTTTTCATAAATTCTTAGAAAAACATATGTTAGGATGCTTGGAGATGAATGGGATGCTGCATGGAGATGAATCTTGATCTTCTTCATCTCCCATCTTAATACAGCATCCCTACTTAAAGGCATCTCGGACTTAGTCGATTTTTCGTAAATTCTAAGAAAAACATATGTTAGGATGCTGGGAGATGAATGGGATGCTGCATGGAGATTAATCTTGATCTTCTTTATCTCCCATCTCAGTACAGCATCCCTGCTGAAAGGCATCTCGGACTTAGTCGATTTTTCATTAATTCTAAGAAAAACATATGTTAGGATGCTGGGAGATGAATAAGATGCTGCATGGAGATGAATCTTGATCTTCTTCATCTCCCATCTCAATACAGCATCCCTACTTAAAGGCATCTCGGACTTAGTCGATTTTTCATAAATTCTAAGAAAAACATATGTAAGGATGCTGCGAGATGAATGGGATGCTGCATGGAGATGAATCTTGATCTTCTTCATCTCTCATCTCAATACAGCATCCCTACTTAAAGGCATCTCGGGCTTAGTCGATTTTTCATAAATTCTAAGAAATTCATATGTTAGGATGCTGCGAGATGAATGGGATGCTGCATGGAGATGAATCTTGATCTTCTTCATCTCCCATCTCAATACAGCATCCCTACTTAAAGGCATCTCGGACTTAGTCGATTTTTCATATATTCTAAGAAAAACATATGTTAGGATGCTGCGAGATGAATGGGATGCTGCATGGAGATGAATCTTGATCTTCTTCATCTCCTGTCTTAATACAGCATCCCTGCTTAAAGGCATCTCGGACTTAGTCGATTTTTCATAAATTCTAAGAAAAACATATGTTACGATGCTGCGAGATGTATGGGATGCCGCATGGAGATGAATCTTGATCTTCTTCATCTCTCATCTCAATACAGCATCCCTGCTTAAAGGCATCTCGGACTTAGTCGATTTTTCATAAATTCTAAGAAATTCATATGTTAGGATGCTGCGAGATGAATGGGATGCTGCATGGAGATGAATCTTGATCTTCTTCATCTCCCATCTCAATACAGCATCCCTACTTAAAGGCATCTCGGACTTAGTCGATTTTTCATAAATTCTAAGAAAAACATATGTTAAGATGCTGCGAGATGAATGGGATGCTGCATGGAGATGAATCTTAATCTTCTTCATCTCCCATCCTAATACAGCATCCCTACTTAAAGGCATCTCGGACTTAGTCGATTTTTCATAAATTCTAAGAAAAACATATGTTGGGATGCTGCGAGATTAATGGGATGCTGCATGGAGATGAATCTTAATCTTCTTCATCTTCCATCTTAATACAGCATCCCTACTTAAAGGCATCTCGGACTTAGTCGATTTTTCATAAATTCTAAGAAAAACATATGTTAGGATGCTGCGAGATAAATGGGATGCTGCATGGAGATGAATCTTGATCTTCTTCATCTTTCATCTTAAAACAGCATCCCTACTTAAAGGCATCTCGGACTTAGTCAATTTTTCATATATTCTAAGAAAAACATATGTTAGGATGCTGCGAGATGAATGGGATGCTGCATGGAGATGAATCTTGATCTTCTTCATCTCTCATCTCAATACAGCATCCCTACTTAAAGGCATCTCGGACTTAGTCGATTTTTCATAAATTCTAAGAAATTCATATGTTAGGATGCTGCGAGATGAATGGGATGCTGCATGGAGATGAATCTTGATCTTCTTCATCTCCCATCTCAATACAGCATCCCTACTTAAAGGCATCTCGGACTTAGTCGATTTTTCATAAATTCTAAGAAAAACATATGTTAGGATGCTGCGAGATAAATGGGATGCTGCATGGAGATGAATCTTGATCTTCTTCATCTCTCATCTCAATACAGCATCCCTACTTAAAGGCATCTCGGACTTAGTCGATTTTTCATAAATTCTAAGAAATTCATGAAAATATTTTCAATCAATACCATATGACCCATCAGGGTCCTTTGCTTCATATAAGTTTGCCTTGCTTGGTGTGGTAACATTTGAGTGTAGTTCTGACATCCCCATTTTGGGACTTAGCCGATTTTTCGTAAAATACCATATGACCCATCAGGGTCCTTTCCTTCATATAAGTTTGCCTTGCTTGGTGTGGTAACATTTGAGTGTAGTTCTGACATCCCCATTTTGGGACTTAGCCGATTTTTCGTAAAATACCATATGACCCATCAGGGTCCTTGCCTTCATATAAGTTTGCCTTGCTTGGTGTGGTAACATTTGAGTGTAGTTCTGACATCCCCATTTTGGGACTTAGCCGATTTTTCGATCAATACCATATGACCCATCAGGGTCCTTTGCTTCATATAAGTTTGCCTTGCTTGGTGTGGTAACATTTGAGTGTAGTTCTGACATCATCATTTTGGGACTTAGCCGATTTTTCGTAAAATACCATATGACCCATCAGGGTCCTTGCCTTCATATAAGTTTGCCTTGCTTGGTGTGGTAACACATGAGTGTAGTTCTGACATCCCCATTTTGGGACTTAGCCGATTTTTCGACCAATACCATATGACCCATCAGGGTCCTTTGCTTCATATAAGTTTGCCTTGCTTGGTGTGGTAACATTTGAGTGTAGTTCTGACATCCCCATTTTGGGACTTAGCCGATTTTTCGTAAAATACCATATGACCCATCAGGGTCCTTGCCTTCATATAAGTTTGCCTTGCTTGGTGTGGTAACATTTGAGTGTAGTTCTGACATCCCCATTTTGGGACTTAGCCGATTTTTCAATCAATACCATATGACCCATCAGGGTCCTTTGCTTCATATAAGTTTGCCTTGCTTGGTGTGGTAACATTTGAGTGTAGTTCTGACATCCCCATTTTGGGACTTAGCCGATTTTTCGTAAAATACCATATGACCCATCAGGGTCCTTGCCTTCATATAAGTTTGCCTTGCTTGGTGTGGTAACACATGAGTGTAGTTCTGACATCCCCATTTTGGGACTTAGCCGATTTTTCGACCAATACCATATGACCCATCAGGGTCCTTTGCTTCATATAAGTTTGCCTTGCTTGGTGTGGTAACATTTGATTGTAGTTCTGACATCCCCATTTTGGGACTTAGCCGATTTTTCGTAAAATACCATATGACCCATCAGGGTCCTTGCCTTCATATAAGTTTGCCTTGCTTGGTGTGGTAACATTTGAGTGTAGTTCTGACATCCCCATTTTGGGACTTAGCCGATTTTTCAATCAATACCATATGACCCATCAGGGTCCTTTGCTTCATATAAGTTTGCCTTGCTTGGTGTGGTAACATTTGAGTGTAGTTCTGACATCCCCATTTTGGGACTTAGCCGATTTTTCGTAAAATACCATATGACCCATCAGGGTCCTTGCCTTCATATAAGTTTGCCTTGCTTGGTGTGGTAACACATGAGTGTAGTTCTGACATCCCCATTTTGGGACTTAGCCGATTTTTCGACCAATACCATATGACCCATCAGGGTCCTTTGCTTCATATAAGTTTGCCTTGCTTGGTGTGGTAACATTTGAGTGTAGTTCTGACATCCCCATTTTGGGACTTAGCCGATTTTTCGTAAAATACCATATGACCCATCAGGGTCCTTGCCTTCATATAAGTTTGCCTTGCTTGGTGTGGTAACATTTGAGTGTAGTTCTGACATCCCCATTTTGGGACTTAGCCGATTTTTCAATCAATACCATATGACCCATCAGGGTCCTTTGCTTCATATAAGTTTGCCTTGCTTGGTGTGGTAACATTTGAGTGTAGTTCTGACATCCCCATTTTGGGACTTAGCCGATTTTTCGTAAAATACCATATGACCCATCAGGGTCCTTGCCTTCATATAAGTTTGCCTTGCTTGGTGTGGTAACATTTGAGTGTAGTTCTGACATCCCCATTTTGGGACTTAGCCGATTTTTCGATCAATACCATATGACCCATCAGGGTCCTTTGCTTCATATAAGTTTGCCTTGCTTGGTGTGGTAACATTTGAGTGTAGTTCTGACATCATCATTTTGGGACTTAGCCGATTTTTCGTAAAATACCATATGACCCATCAGGGTCCTTGCCTTCATATAAGTTTGCCTTGCTTGGTGTGGTAACACATGAGTGTAGTTCTGACATCCCCATTTTGGGACTTAGCCGATTTTTCGACCAATACCATATGACCCATCAGGGTCCTTTGCTTCATATAAGTTTGCCTTGCTTGGTGTGGTAACATTTGAGTGTAGTTCTGACATCCCCATTTTGGGACTTAGCCGATTTTTCGATCCATCCTATATGACCCATCAGGGTCCTTTTTCTTCATATAAGTTTCCCAAGACTTAGTGCTTTTTACCTTTGGACACCAATATCACCCTTACGGGTTTCTTTGATCTTCTCACTTTGTATTGACCAAATGTAGGTCTTGCCATGCCAAACATATAATTGTTCTACACCAAGAAATGGGAGATGCATGGAGATGAATCTTGATCTTCTTCATCTCCCATCTTAATACAGCATCCCTACTTAAAGGCATCTCGGACTTAGTCGATTTTTCATAAATTCCAAGAAAAACATATGTTAGGATGCTGCGAGATGAATGGGATGCTGCATGGAGATGAATCTTGATCTTCTTTATCTCCCATCTTAATACAGCATCCCTACTTAAAGGCATCTCGGACTTAGTCGATTTTTCATAAGTTCTAAGAAAAACATATTTTAGGATGCTGCGTGATGAATGGGATGCTGCATGGAGATGAATCTTGATCTTCTTCATCTCCCGTCTTCATTCAGCATCCCTTCTTGAAGGCATCTCGGACTTAGTCGATTTTTCATAAATTCTAAGAAATAAATATGTTAGGATGCTGCGAGATGCATGGGATGCTGCATGGAGATGAATCTTGATCATCTTCATCTCCCGTCTCAATACAGCATCCCTACTTAAAGGCATCTCGGACTTAGTCGATTTTTCATAAATTCTTAGAAAAACTTATGTTAGGATGCTGCGAGATGAATGGGATGCTGCATGGAGATGAATCTTGTTCTTCTTCACCTCCCATCTCAATACAGCATCCCTAACTAAAGGCATCTCGGACTTAGTCGATTTTTCATAAATTCTTTGAAAAACATATGTTTGGATGCTGGGAGATGAATGGGATGCTGCATGGAGATAAATCTTGATCTTCTTTATCTCCCATCTTAATACAGCATCCCTACTTAAAGCCATCTCGGACTTAGTCGATTTTTCATAAATTTTAAGAAATTCATATGTTAGGATGCTGCGAGATGAATGAGATGCTGCATGGAGATGAATCTTGATCTTCTACATCTCCCATCTTAATACAGCATCCCTACTTAAAGGCATCTCGGACTTAGTCGAATTTTCATAAATTTTAAGGAAAACATATGTTAGGATGCTGCGAGATGAATGGGATGCTGCATGGAGATGAATCTTGATCTTCTTCATCTTCCATGGTTATACAGCATCCCTACTTAAAGGCATCTCGGACTTAGTCGATTTTTCATAAATTCTAAGAAATTCATATGTTAGGATGCTGCGAGATGAATGGGATGCTGCATTGAGATGAATCTTGATCTTCTTCATCTCCCATCTCAATACAGCATCCCTACTTAAAGGCATCTCGGACTTAGTCGATTTTTTATAAATTCTAAGAAAAACATATGTTAGGATGCTGGGAGATAAATAAGATGCTGCATGGAGATGAATCTTGATCTTCTTCATCTCCCATCTTAATACAGCATCCCTACTTAAAGGCATCTCGGACTTAGTCGATTTTTCATAAATTCTAAGAAATTCATATGTTAGGATGCTGCGAGATGAATGGGATGCTGCATGGAGATGAATCTTGATCTTCTTCATCTCCCATCTTAATACAGCATCCCTACTTAAAGGCATCTCGGACTTAGTCGATTTTTCATAATTTCTTTGAAAAACATATGTAAGGATAATGCGAGATGAATGGGATGCTGCATGGAGATGAATCTTGATCTTCTTCATCTCCCATCTTAATACAGCATCCCTACTTAAATGCATCTCGGATTTAGTTGATTTTTCATAAAATCTAAGAAAAACATATGTTAGGATGCTGCGAGATGAATGGGATGCTGCATGGAGATGAATCTTGATCTCCTACATCTCCCATCTCGATACAGCATCCCTACTTTAAGGCATCTCGGACTTAGTCGATTTTTCATAAATTCTAAGAAATTCATATGTTAGGATGCTGCGAGATGAATGGGATGCTGCATGGAGATGAATCTTGATCTCCTACATCTCTCATCTCAATACAGCATCCCTACTTAAAGCCATCTCGGACTTAGTCGATTTTTCATAAATTCTAAGAAAAACATATGTTAGGATGCTGCGAGATGAATGGGATGCTGCATGGAGATGAATCTTGATCTTCTTCATCTCCCATCTTAATACAGCATCCCTACTTAAAGGCATCTCGGACTTAGTCGATTTTTCATAAATTCTAAGAAATTCATATGTAAGGATGCTGGGAGATGAATGGGATGCTGCATGGAGATGAATCTTGATCTTCTTCATTTCCAATCTCTATACAGCATCCCTACTTAAAGGCATCTCGGACTTAGTCGATTTTTCATAAATTCTAAGAAAAACATATGTTAGGGTGCTGCGAGATGAATGGGAAGCTGCATGGAGATGAATCTTGATCTTCTTCATCTCCCATCTTATTACAGCATCCCTACTTAAAGGCATCTCGGACTTAGTCGATTTTTCATAAATTCTAAGAAAAACATATGTTAGGATGCTGCGAGATGAATGGGATGCTGCATGGAGATGAATCTTGATCTCCTACATCTCTCATCTCAATACAGCATCCCTACTTAAAGGCATCTCGGACTTAGTCGATTTTTCATAAATTCTAAGAAAAACATATGTTAGGATGCTGCGAGATGAATGGGATGCTGCATGGAGATTAATCTTGATCTTCTTCATCTCCGATCTTAATACAGCATCCCTACTTAAAGGCATCTCGGACTTAGTCGATTTTTCATAAATTCTAAGAAATGTCATCTCCCATCTTAATACAGCATCCCTTTTTAAAGGCATCTCGGACTTAGTCGATTTTTCATAAATTCTAAGAAATTCATAAGTTAGGATGCTGCCAGATGAATGAGATGCTGCAAGGAGATTTATATTGATCTTCTTCATGTCCCATCTTAATACAGCATCCCTACTTAAAGGCATCTCGGACTTAGTCGATTTTTCATAAATTCTAAGAAAAACATATGTTAGGATGCTGCGAGATGAATGGGATGCTGCATGGAGATGAATCTTGATCTTCTTCATCTCCGATCTTAATACAGCATCCCTACTTAAAGGCATCTCGGACTTAGTCGATTTTTCATAAATTCTAAGAAATTCATATGTTAGGCTGCTGCGAGATGAATGGGATGCTGCATGGAGATGAATCTTGATCTTCGTCATCTCCCATCTCAATACAGCATCCCTACTTAAAGGTATCTCGGACTTAGTCGATTTTTTCATAAATTCTGAGAAAAACATATGTTAGGATGCTGCGAGATGAATGGGATGCTGCATGGAGATGAATATTGATCTTCTTCATCTCCCGTCTTAATACAGCATCCCTACTTAAAGGCACCTCGGACTTAGTCGATTTTTCATAAATTCTAAGTAAAACATATGTTAGGATGCTGCGAGATGAATGGGATGCTGCATGGAGATGAATCTTGATCTCCTACATCTCCCATCTCAACACAGCATCCCTACTTAAAGGCATCTCGGACTTAGTCGATTTTTCATGAATTCATAGAAATTCATATGTTAGGATGCTGCGAGATGAATGATATGCTGCATGGAGATGAATCTTGATCTTCTTCATCTCCCATCTCAATACAGCATCCCTACTTAAGGGCATCTCGGACTTAGTCGATTTTTCATAAATTCTAAGAAATTCATATGTTAGGATGCTGCGAGATGAATGGGATGCTGCATGGAGATGAATCTTGATCTTCTCCATCTCCCATCTTAATACAGCATCCCTACTTAAAGGCATCTCGGACTTAGTCGATTTGTCATAAATTCTAAGAAAAACTTATGTTAGGATGCTGCGAGATGAATGGGATGCTGCATGGAGATGAATATTGATCTTCTTCATCTCCCGTCTTAATACAGCATCCCTACTTAAAGGCACCTCGGACTTAGTCGATTTTTCATAAATTCTAAGTAAAACATATGTTAGGATGCTGCGAGATGAATGGGATGCTGCATGGAGATGAATCTTGATCTTCTTCATCTCCCATCTTAATACAGCATCCCTACTTAAAGGCATCTCGGACTTAGTCGATTTTTCATAAATTCTAAGAAATTCATATGTTAGGATGCTGCGAGATGAATGGGATGCTGCATGGAGATGAATCTTGATCTTCTTCATCTCCCATCTTAATACAGCATCCCTACTTAAAGGCATCTCGGACTTAGTCGATTTTTCATAAATTCATAGAAATTCATATGTTAGGATGCTGGGAGATGAATGGGATGCTGCATGGAGATGAATCTTGATCTTCTTCATCTCCCGTCTTAATACAGCATCCCTACTTAAAGGCACCTCGGACTTAGTCGATTTTTCATAAATTCTAAGTAAAACATATGTTAGGATGCTGCGAGATGAATGGGATGCTGCATGGAGATGAATCTTGATCTTCTTCATCTCCCATCTTAATACAGCATCCCTACTTAAAGGCATCTCGGACTTAGTCGATTTTTCATAAATTCTAAGAAATTCATATGTTAGGATGCTGCGAGATGAATGGGATGCTGCATGGAGATGAATCTTGATCTTCTTCATCTCCCATCTTAATACAGCATCCCTACTTAAAGGCATCTCGGACTTAGTCGATTTTTCATAAATTCATAGAAATTCATATGTTAGGATGCTGGGAGATGAATGGGATGCTGCATGGAGATGAATCTTGATCTTCTTCATCTCCCATCTTAATACAGCATCCCTACTTAAAGGCATCTCGGACTTAGTCGATTTTTCATAAATTCATAGAAATTCATATGTTAGGATGCTGCGAGATGAATGGGATGCTGCATGGAGATGAATCTTGATCTCCTACATCTCTCATCTCAATACAGCATCCTTACTTAAAGCCATCTCGGACTTAGTCGATTTGTCATAAATTCATAGAAATTCATATGTTAGGATGCTGCGAGATGAATGGGATGCTGCATGCAGATGAATATTGATCTCCTACATCTCCCGTCTCAATACAGCATCCCTACTTAAAGGCATCTCGGACTTAGTCGATTTTTCATAAATTCATAGAAATTCAAATGTTAGGATGCTGGGAGAGGAATGGGATGCTGCATGGAGATGAATCTTGATCTCCTACATCTCTCATCTCAATACAGCATCCCTACTTAAAGGCATCTCGGACTTAGTCGATTTTTCATAAATTCTAAGAAAAACATATGTAAGGATGCTGGGAGATGAATGGGATGCTGCATGGAGATGAATCTTGATCTTCTTCATCTCCCATCTTAATACAGCATCCCTACTTAAAGGCATCTCGGACTTAGTCGATTTTTCACAAATTCTAAGAAATTCATATGTTAGGATGCTGCGAGATGAATGGGATGCTGCATGGAGATGAATCTTGATCTTCTACATCTCCCATCTCGATACAGCATCCCTACTTAAAGGCATCTCGGACTTAGTCGTTTTTTCATAAATTCTAAGAAAAACATATGTTAGGATGCTGCGAGATGAATGGGATGCTGCATGGAGATGAATCTTGATCTTCTTCATCTCCCATCTTAATACAGCATCCCTACTTAAAGGCATCTCGGACTTAGTCGATTTTTCACAAATTCTAAGAAATTCATATGTTAGGATGCTGCGAGATGAATGGGATGCTGCATGGAGATGAATCTTGATCTTCTTAATCTCCCATCTTAATACAGCATCCCTACTTAAAGGCATCTCGGACTTAGTCGAATTTTCATAAATTCTAAGAAATTAATATGTTAGGATGCTGCGAGATGAATGGGATGCTGCATGGAGATGAATCTTGATCTTCTACATCTTCTATCTTAATACAGCATCCCTACTTAAAGGCATCTCGGACTTAGTCGAGTTTTCATAAATTCTAAGAAATTCATATGTTAGGATGCTGCGAGATGAACGGGATGCTGCATGGAGATGAATCTTGATCTCCTACATCTCCCATCTTAATACAGCATCCCTACTTAAAGGCATCTCGGACTTAGTCGATTTTTCATAAATTCTAAGAAAAACATATGTAAGGATGCTGGGAGATGAATGGGATGCTGCATGGAGATGAATCTTGATCTTCCTCATCACCTATCTTAATACAGCATCCCTACTTAAAGGCATCTCGGACTTAGTCGATTTTTCATAAATTCTAAGAAATTCATATGTTAGGATGCTGCGAGATGAATGGGATGCTGCATGGAGATGAATCTTGATCTCCTACATCTCTCATCTCAATACAGCATCCCTACTTAAAGCCATCTCGGACTTAGTCGATTTTTCATAAATTCTAAGAAAAACATATGTTAGGATGCTGCGAGATGAATGGGATGCTGCATGGAGATGAATCTTGATCTTCTTCATCTCCCATCTTGATACAGCATGACTACTTAAAGGCATCTCGGACTTAGTCGATTTTTCATAAATTCTAAGAAAAACATATGTTGGGATGATGCGAGATGAATGGGATGCTGCAAGGAGATGAATCTTGATCTTCTTCGTCTCCCGTCTTAAAACAGCTTCCCTTCTTAAAGGCATCTCGGACTTAGTCAATTTTTCATAAATTCATAGAAATTCATATGTTAGGATGCTGCGAGATGAATGGGATGCTGCATGGAGATGAATCTTGATCTCCTACATCTCCCATCTCAATACAGCATCCCTACTTAAAGGCATCTCGGACTTAGTCGATTTTTCATAAATTCATAGAAATTCATATGTTAGGATGCTGCGAGATGAGAGAGATGCTGCATGGAGATGAATCTTGATCTGCTTCATCTTCCATCTTAATACAGCATCCCTACTTAAAGGCATCTCGGACTTAGTCGAATTTTCATAAATTCTAAGAAAAACACATGTTAGGATGCTGTAAGATGAATAGGATGCTGCATGGAGATGAATCTTGATCTTCTTCATCTCCAATCTTAATACAGCATCCCTACTTAAGGGCATCTCGGACTTAGTCTATTTTTCATAAATTCTAAGAAAAACATATGTTAGGATGCTGCGAGATGAAGGGAATGCTGCATGGAGATGAATCTTGATCTGCTTCATCTTCCATCTTAATACAGCATCCCTACTTAAAGGCATCTCGGACTTAGTCGATTTTTCATAAATTCTAAGAAAAACACATGTTAGGATGCTGTAAGATGAATAGGATGCTGCATGGAGATGAATCTTGATCTTCTTCATCTCCAATCTTAATACAGCATCCCTACTTAAGGGCATCTCGGACTTAGTCTATTTTTCATAAATTCTAAGAAAAACATATGTTAGGATGCTGCGAGATGAAGGGAATGCTGCATGGAGATGAATCTTGATCTTCTTCATCTCCCATCTTAATACAGCATCCCTACTTAAAGGCATCTCGAACTTAGTCGATTTTTCATAAATTCTAAGAAATTCATATGTTAGGATGCTGGGAGATGAATGGGATGCTGCATGGAGATGAATCATGATCTTCTTCATCTCCCATCTTAATACAGCATCCCTACTTAAAGGCATCTCGGACTTAGTCGATTTTTCATAAATTCTAAAAAAAAACATATGTTAGGATGCTGGGAGATGAATGGGATGCTGCATGGAGATGAATCTTGATCTCCATCTTAATACAGCATCCCTACTTAAGGGCATCTCGGACTTAGTCGATTTTTCATAAATTCTAAGAAAAACATATGTTAGGATGCTGCGAGATGAATGGGATGTTGCATGGAGATGTATCTTGATCTCCTACATCTCCCATCTCAATACAGCGTCCCTACTTAAAGGCATCTCGGACTTAGTCGATTTTTCATAAATTCTTAGAAATTCATATGTTAGGATGCTGCGAGATGAATGGGATGCTGCATTAAGATGAATCTTGATCTTCTTCATCTCCCATCTTAATACAGCATCCCTACTTAAAGGCATCTCGGACTTAGTCGATTTTTCAGAAATTCTAAGAAAAACATATGTTAGGATGCTGGGAGATGAATGGGATGCTGCATGGAGAAGAATCTTGATCTTCTTCATCTCCCATCTTAATACAGCATCCCTACTTAAAGGCATCTCGGACTTAGTCGATTTTTCATAAATTCTAAGAAAAACATATGTTAGGATGCTGCGAGATGAATGGGATGCTGCATGGAGATGAATCTTGATCTTCTTCATCTCCCATCTTAATACAGCATCCCTACTTTAAGGCATCTCGGACTTAGTCTATTTTTCATAAATTCTAAAAAACCATATGTTAGGATGCTGCGAGATGAATAGGATGCTGCATGGAGATGAATCTTGATCTTCTTCATCTCCCATCTTAATACAGCATCCCTACTTAAAGGCATCTCGGACTTAGTCGATTTTTCATAAATTCTAAGAAAAACATATAGTAGGATGCTGCGATATGAATAAGATGCTGCATGGAGATGAATCTTGATCTTCTTCATCTCCCATCTTAATACAGCATCCCTACTTAAAGGCATCTCGGACTTAGTCGATTTTTCATAAATTCTAAGAAAAACATATGTTAGGATGCTGGGAGATGAATGGGATGCTGCATGGAGATAAATCTTGATCTTTTTCATCTCCCATCTTAATACAGCATCCCTACTTAAAGGCATCTCGGACTTAGTCGATTTTTCATAAATTCTAAGAAATTCATATGCTAGGATGCTGCGAGATGAATGGGATGCTGCATGGAGATGAATCTTGATCTTCTTCATCTCCCATCTTAATACAGCATCCCTACTTAAGGGCATCTCGGACTTAGTCGATTTTTCATAAATTCTAAGAAAAACATATGTTAGGATGCTGCGAGATGAATGGGATGCTGCATGGAGATGCATCTTGATCTCCTACATCTCCCATCTCAATACAGCATCCCTACTTAAAGGCATCTCGGACTTAGTCGATTTTTCATAAATTCATAGAAATTCATATGTTAGGATGCTGGGAGATGAATGGGATGCTGCATGGAGATGAATCTTGATCTTCTTCATCTCCCATCTTAATACAGCATCCCTACTTAAAGGCATCTCGGACTTAGTCGATTTTTCATAAATTCTAAGAAATTCATATGTTAGGATGCTGGGAGATAAATGAGATGCTGCATGGAGATGAATCTTGATCTCCTACATCTCTCATCTCAATACAGCATCCCTACTTAAAGCCATCTCGGACTTAGTCGATTTTTCATAAATTCATAGAAATTCATATGTTAGGATTCTGCGAGATGAATGGGATGCTGCATGGAGATGAATCTTGATCTACTCCATCTCCCATCTTAATACAGCATCCCTTCTTAAATGCATCTCGGACTCAGTCGATTTTTCATAAATTCTAAGAAAAACATATGTTAGGATGCTGCGAGATGAATGGGATGCTGCATGGAGATGCATCTTGATCTCCTACATCTCCCATCTTAATACAGCATCCCTACTTAAAGCCATCTCGGACTTAGTCGATTTTTCATAAATTCATAGAAATTCATATGTTAGGATGCTGCGAGATGAATGGGATGCTGCATGGAGATGAATCTTGATCTCCTTCATCTCTCATCTCAATACAGCATCCCTACTTAAAGCCATCTCGGACTTAGTCGATTTTTCATAAATTCATAGAAATTCATATGTAAGGATGCTGCGAGATGAATGGGATGCTGCATGGAGATGAATCTTGATCTCCTACATCTCTCATCTCAATACAGCATCCCTACTTAAAGGCATCTCGGACTAAGTCGATTTTTCATAAATTCTAAGAAAATCATATGTTAGGATGCTGGGAGATGAATTGGATGCTGTATGGAGATGAATCTTGATCTCCTACATCTCCCATCTCAATACAGCATCCCTACTTAAAGGCATCTGGGACTTAGTCGATTTTTCATAAATTCTAAGAAAAACATATGTAAGGATGCTGCGAGATGAATGGGATGCTGCATGGAGATGAATCTTGATCTTCTACATCTCCCATCTTAATACAGCATCCCTACCTAAAGGCATCTCGGACTTAGTCGATTTTTCATAAATTCTAAGAAATTCATATGTTAGGATGCTGCGAGATGAATGGGATGCTGCATGAAGATGAATCTTGATCTTCTTCATCTCCCATCTCAATACAGCATCCCTACTTAAAGGCATCTCGGACTTAGTCGATTTTTCATATATTCTAAGAAAAACATATGTTAGGATGCTGCGAGATGAATGGGATGCTGCATGGAGATGAATCTTGATCTTCTTCATCTTTCATCTTAAAACAGCATCCCTTCTTAAAGGCATCTCGGACTTAGTCGATTTTTAATAAATTCTAAGAAAATCATATGTTAGGATGCTGCGAGATGAATGGGATGCTGCATGGAGATGAATCTTGATCTTCTTCATCTCCCATCTTAATACAGCATCCCTACTAAAAGGCATCTCGGACTTAGTCGATTTTTCATAAATTCATAGAAATTCATATGTTAGGATGCTGCGAGATGAATGGGATGCTGCATGGAGATGAATCTTGATCTCCTACATCTCCCATCTCAATACAGCATCCCTACTTAAAGGCATCTCTGACTTAGTCGATTTTTCATAAATTCTAAGAAAAACATATGTTAGGATGCTGCGAGATGAATGGGATGCTGCATGCAGATGAATCTTTATCTTCTTCATCTCCCATCTTAATACAGCATCCCTACTTAAAGGCATCTCGGACTTAGTCGATTTTTCATAAATTCTAAGAAAAACATATGTTAGGATGCTGCGCGATGAATGAGATGCTGCCTGGAGATGAATCTTGATCTTATTTATCTCCCATCCTAAACCAGCATCCCTACTTAAAGGCATCTCGGACTTAGTCGAATTTTCATAAATTCTTTCGAAAAACATATGTTAGGATGCTGCGAGATGAATGGGATGCTGCATGGAGATGAATCTTGATCTTCTTCATCTCCCATCTTAATACAGCATCCCTACTTAAATGCATCTCGGACTTAGTCGATTTTTCATAAATTCTAAGAAAAACATATGTTAGGATGCTGCGCGATGAATGAGATGCTGCCTGGAGATGAATCTTGATCTTATTTATCTCCCATCCTAAACCAGCATCCCTACTTATAGGCATCTCGGACTTAGTCGATTTTTCATAAATTCTAAGAAAAACATATGTTAGGATGCTGCGAGATGAATGGGATGCTGCATGGAGATGAATCTTGATCTTCTTCATCTCCCATCTTAATACAGCATCCCTACTTAAATGCATCTCGGACTTAATCGATTTTTCATAAATTCTAAGAAATTCATATGTTAGGATGCTGGGAGATAAATGGGATGCTGCATGGAGATGAATCTTGATCTTCTTCATCTCCCATCTTAATACAGCATCCCTACTTAAAGGCATCTCGGACTTAGTCGATTTTTCATAAATTCTTAGAAATTCATATGTTAGGATGCTGCGAGATGAATGGGATGCTGCATGGAGATGAATCTTGATCTTCTTCATCTCCCATCTTAATACAGCATCCCTACTTGATGGCATCTCGGACTTAGTCGATTTTTCATAAATTCTAAGAAAAACATATGTTAGGATGCTGCGAGATGAATGGGATGCTGCATGGAGATGAATCTTGATCTTCTACATCTTCCATCTTAATACAGCATCCCTTCTTAAAGGCATCTCGGACTTAGTCGATTTATCATAAATTCTAATAAAAACATATGTTAGGATGCTTAGAGATGAATGGGATGCTGCATGGAGATGAATCTTGATCTCCTTCATCTCTCATCTCAATACAGCATCCCTACTTAAAGCCATCTCGGACTTAGTCGATTTTTCATAAATTCTAAGAAATTCATATGTTAGGATGCTGCGAGATGAATGGGATGCTGCATGGAGATGAATCTTGATCTTCTTCATCTCCCATCTTAATACAGCATCCCTACTTAAAGGCATCTCGGACTTAGTCGATTTTTCATAAATTCTAAGTAAAACATATGTTAGGATGCTGCGAGATGAATGGGATGCTGCATGGAGATGAATCTTGATCTTCTTCATCTCCCATCTTAATACAGCATCCCTACTTAAAGGCATCTCGGACTTAGTCGATTTTTCATAAATTCTAAGAAATTCATATGTTAGGATGCTGCGAGATGTATGGGATGCTGCATGGAGATGATTCTTGATCTTCTTCATCTCCCATCTCAATACAGCATCCCTCTTTAAAGGCATCTCGGCCTTAGTCGATTTTTCATAAATTCTTAGAAAAACATATGTTAGGATGCAGCGAGATGAATGGGATGCTGCATAGAGATGAATCTTGATCTTCTACATCTCCCATCTTAATACAGCATCCCTACTGAAATGCATCTCGGACTTAGTCGATTTTTCATAAATTCTTAGAAAAACATATGTTAGGATGCAGCGAGATGAATGGGATGCTGCATAGAGATGAATCTTGATCTTCTACATCTCCTATCGTAATACAGCATCCCTACTTAAAGGCATCTCGGACTTAGTCGATTTTTCATAAATTCTAAGAAAAACATTTGTTAGGATGCTGCGAGATGAATGGGATGCTGCATGGAGATGAATCTTGATCTTCTTCATCTCCCATCTCAATACAGCATCCCTACTTTAAGGCATCTCGGACTTAGTCGATTTTTCATAAATTCTAAGAAAAACATATGTTAGGATGCAGCGAGATGAATGGGATGCTGCATAGAGATGAATCTTGATCTTCTACATCTCCCATCTTAATACAGCATCCCTACTGAAAGGCATATCGGACTTAGTCGATTTTTCATAAATTCTTAGAAAAACATATGTTAGGATGCTGCGAGATAAATGGGATGCTGCATGGAGATGAATCTTGATCTTCTTCATCTCCCATCTTAGTACAGCATCCCTACTTAAAGGCATCTCGGACTTAGTCGATTTTTCATAGATTCTTAGAAAAACATATGGTAGGATGCTGCGAGATGAATGGGATGCTGCATGGAGATGAATCTTGATCTTCTTCATCTCCCGTCTTAATACAGCATAACTACTTAAAGGCACCTCGGACTTAGTCGATTTTTCATAAATTCTAAGTAAAACATATGTTAGGATGCTGCGAGATGAATGGGATGCTGCATGGAGATGAATCTTGATCTTCTTCATCTCCCATCATAATACAGCATCCCTACTTAAAGGCATCTCGGCCTTAGTCGATTTTTCATAAATTCTAAGAAAAACATATGTTAGGATGCTGAGAGATGAATGTGATGCTGCATGGAGATAAATCTTGATCTTTTACATCTCCTATCTTAATACAGCATCCCTACTTAAAGGCATCTCGGACTTAGTCGATTTTTCATAGATTCTTAGAAAAACATATGGTAGGATGCTGCGAGATGAATGGGATGCTGCATGGAGATGAATCTTGATCTTCTTCATCTCCCATCATAATACAGCATCCCTACTGAAAGGCATCTCGGACTTAGTCGATTTTTCATAAATTCTTAGAAAAACATATGTTAGGATGCTGCGAGATAAATGGGATGCTGCATGGAGATGAATCTTGATCTTCTTCATCTCCCATCTTAATACAGCATCCCTACTTAAAGGCATCTCGGACTTAGTCGATTTTTCATAGATTCTTAGAAAAACATATGTTAGGATGCTGGGAGATGAATGGGATGCTGCATGGAGATAAATCTTGATCTTTTTCATCTCCCATCTTAACACAGCATCCCTACTTAAAGGCATCTCGGACTTAGTCGATTTTCCATAAATTCTTAGAAAAACATATGTTAGGATGCTGGGAGATGAATGGGATGCTGCATGGAGATGAATCTTGATCTTCTTCATCTCCCATCTTAATACAGCATCCATGCTTAAAGGCATCTCGGACTTAGTCGATTTTTCATAAATTCTAAGAAATTCATATGTTAGGATGCTGCGAGATGAATGGGATGCTGCATGGAGATGAATCTTGATCTTCTTCATCTCCCATCTTAATACAGCATCCCTACTTAAAGGCATCTCGGACTTAGTCGATTTTTCATACATTCTAAGAAATTCATATGTTAGGATGCTGGGAGATGAATGGGATGCTGCATGGAGATGAATCTTGATCTTCTTCATCTCCCATCTTAATACAGCATCCCTACTTAAAGGCATCTCGGACTTAGTCGATTTTTCATAAATTCTAAGAAATTCATATGTTAGGATGCTGCGAGATGAATGGGATGCTGCATGGAGATGAATCTTGATCTTCTTCATCTCCCATCTCGATACAGCATCCCTACTTAAAGGCATCTCGGACTTAGTCGATTTTTCATAAATTCATAGAAAAACATATGTTAGGATGCTGCGAGATGAATGAGATGCTGCATGGAGATGAATCTTGATCTTCTTCATCTCTCATCTCAATACAGCATCCCTACTTAAAGGCATCTCGGACTTAGTCGATTTTTCATAAATTCATAGAAATTCATATGTTAGGATGCTGGGAGATGAATGGGATGCTGCATGGAGATGAATCTTGATCTTCTTCATCTCCCATCCTAATACAGCATCCCTACTTAAAGGCATCTCGGACTTAGTCGATTTTTCATAAATTCTAAGAAAAACATATGTTAGGATGCTGGGAGATGAATTGGATGCTGCATGGAGATGAATCTTGATCATCTTCATCTCCCATCTTAATACAGCATCCCTACGTAAAGGCATCTCGGACTTAGTCGATTTATCATAATTTCTTAGAAAAACACATGTTAGGATGCTGCGAGATGAATGGGATGCTGCATGGAGATGAATCTCGATCTTCTTCATCTCCCATCTTAATACAGCATCCCTACTTAAAGGCATCTCGGACTTAGACGATTTTTCATAAATTCTAAGAAAAACATATGTTAGGATGCTGCGAGATGAATTGGATCCTGCATGGAGATGAATCTTGATCTTCTTCATCTCCCATCTTAATACAGCTTCCCTACTTAAAGGCATCTCGGACTTAGTCGATTTTGCATAAATTCTAAGAAAAACATATGTTAGGATGCTGCGAGATGAATGGGATGCTGCATGGAGATGAATCTTGATCTTCTTCATCTTCCATCTTAATACAGCATTCCTACTTCAAGGCATCTCGGACTTAGTCGGTTTTTCATAAATTCTTAGAAAAACATATGTAAGGAGGCTGCGAGATGCATGGGATGGTGCATGGAGATGAATCTTGATCTTATGCATCTCCCATCTTAATAGAGCGTCCCTACTTAAATGCATCTCGGATTTAGTTGATTTTTCATAAAATCTAAGAAAAACATATGTTAGGATGCTGCGAGATGAATGGGATGCTGCATGGAGATGAATCTTGATCTCCTACATCTCCCATCTCGATACAGCATCCCTACTTTAAGGCATCTCGGACTTAGTCGATTTTTCATAAATTCTAAGAAATTCATATGTTAGGATGCTGCGAGATGAATGGGATGCTGCATGGAGATGAATCTTGATCTCCTACATCTCTCATCTCAATACAGCATCCCTACTTAAAGCCATCTCGGACTTAGTCGATTTTTCATAAATTCTAAGAAAAACATATGTTAGGATGCTGCGAGATGAATGGGATGCTGCATGGAGATGAATCTTGATCTTCTTCATCTCCCATCTTAATACAGCATCCCTACTTAAAGGCATCTCGGACTTAGTCGATTTTTCATAAATTCTAAGAAATTCATATGTAAGGATGCTGGGAGATGAATGGGATGCTGCATGGAGATGAATCTTGATCTTCTTCATCTCCCATCTTAATACAGCATCCCTACTTAAAGGCATCTCGGACTTAGTCGATTTTTCATAAATTCATAGAAATTCATATGTTAGGATGCTGCGAGATGAATGGGATGCTGCATGGAGATGTATCTTGATCTCCTACATCTCCCATCTCAACACAGCATCCCTACTTAAAGGCATCTCGGACTTAGTCGATTTTTCATGAATTCATAGAAATTCATATGTTAGGATGCTGCGAGATGAATGATATGCTGCATGGAGATGAATCTTGATCTTCTTCATCTCCCATCTTAATACAGCATCCCTACTTAGAGGCATCTCGGACTTAGTCGGTTTTACATAAATTCTAAGAAATTCATATGTTAGGATGCTGGGAGATGAATGGGATGCTGATGAATCGATTTTTCATAAATTCTAAGAAATTCATATGTTAGGATGCTGGGAGATGAATGGGATGCTGCATGGAGATGAATCTTGATCTTCTTCATCTCCTATCTTAATACAGCATCCCTACTTAAAGGCATCTCGAACTTAGTCGATTTTTAATAAATTATAAGTAAAACATATGTTAGGATGCTGAGAGATGAATGGGATGCTGCATGGAGATGAATCTTGATCTCCTACATCTCTCATCTCAATACAGCATCACTACTTAAAGCCATCTCGGACTTAGTCGATTTTTCATAAATTCATAGAAATTCATATGTTAGGATGCTGCGAGATGAATGGGATGCTGCATGGAGATGAATCTTGATCTCCTACATCTCTCATCTCAATACAGCATCCCTACTTAAAGGCATCTCGGACTTAGTCGATTTTTCATAAATTCTAAGAAAACATATGTTAGGATGCTGCGAGATGAATAAGATGCTGCATGGAGATGAATCTTGATCTCCTACATCTCCCATCTCAATACAGCATCCCTACTTAAAGGCATCTCGGACTTAGTCGATTTTTCATAAATTCATATAAATTCATATGTTAGGATGCTGCGAGATGAATGGGATGCTGCATGGAGATGAATCTTGATCTTCTTCATCTTCCATCTTAATACAGCATCCCTACTTAAAGGCATCTCGGACTTAGTCGATTTTTCATAAATTCTAAGAAAAACATATGTTAGGATGCTGCGAGATGAATAAGATGCTGCATGGAGATGAATCTTGATCTCCTACATCTCCCATCTCAATACAGCATCCCTACTTAAAGTCATCTCGGACTTAGTCGATTTTTCATAAATTCATAGAAATTCATATGTTAGGATGCTGCGAGATAAATGGGATGCTGCATGGAGATGAATCTTGATCTCCTTCATCTCCCATCTCAATACAGCATCCCTACTTAAAGCCATCTCGGACTTAGTCGATTTTTCATAAATTCATAGAAATTCATATGTTAGGATGCTGGGAGATGAATGGGATGCTGCTTGGAGATGAATCTTGATCTTCTTCATCTCCCATCTCAATACAGCATCCCTACTTAAAGGCATCTCGGACTTAGTCGATTTTTCATAAATTCTAAGAAAAACATATGTTAGGATGCTGCGAGATGAATAAGATGCTGCATGGAGATGAATCTTGATCTCCTACATCTCCCATCTCAATACAGCATCCCTACTTAAAGGCATCTCGGACTTAGTCGATTTTTCATAAATTCATAGAAATTCATATGTTAGGATGCTGCGAGATAAATGGGATGCTGCATGGAGATGAATCTTGATCTCCTTCATCTCCCATCTCAATACAGCATCCCTACTTAAAGGCATCTCGGACTTAGTCGATTTTTCATAAATTCATGAAAATTCATATGTTAGGATGCTGGGAGATAAATGGGATGCTGCATGGAGATGAATCTTGATCTTCGTCATCTTCCATCTTAATACAGCATCCCTACTTAAAGGCATCTCGGACTTAGTCGATTTTCCATAAATTCTAAGAAAAAAATATGTTAGGATGCTGGGAGATGAATGGGATGCTGCATGGAGATGAATCTTGATCTTCTTCATCTCCCATCTAACTACAGCATCCCTACTTAAAGGCATCTCGGACTTAGTCGATTTTTCATAACTTCTAAGAAAAAAATATGTTGGGATGCTGCGAGATGAATGGGATGCTGCAAGAAGATGAATCTTGATCTTCTTCATCTCCCATCTTAATACAGCATCCCTACTTAAAGGCATCTCGGACTTAGTCGATTTTCCATAAATTCTAAGAAAAACATATGTTAGGATGCTGCGAGATGAATAAGATGCTGCATGGAGATGAATCTTGATCTTTTTCATCTCCCATCTCAATACAGCATCCCTACTTAAAGCCATCTCGGACTAAGTCGATTTTTCATAAATTCTAAGAAATTCATATGTTAGGATTCTGCGAGATGAATGGGATGCTGCATGGAGATGAATCTTGATCTCCTACATCTCCCATCTCAATACAGCATCCCTACTTAAAGCCATCTCGGACTTAGTCGATTTTTCATAAATTCACAGAAATTCATATGTAAGGATGCTGCGAGATGAATGGGATGCTGCATGGAGATGAATCTTGATCTCCTACATCTCCCATCTCAAAACAGCATCCCTACTTAAAGGCATCTCGGACTTAGTCGATTTTTCATAAATTCATAGAAATTCATATGTTAGGATGCTGCGAGATGAATGGGATGCTGCATTGAGATGAATCTTGATCTCCTACATCTCCCATCTCAATACAGCATCCCTACCTAAAGGCATCTCGGACTTAGTCGATTTTTCATAAATTCTAAGAAATTCATATGTTAGGATGCTGCGAGATGAATGGGATGCTGCATGGAGATGTACGTTGATCTCCTACATCTCCCATCTCAATACAGCATCCCTACTTAAAGGCACCTCGGACTTAGTCGATTTTTCATAAATTCTAAGAAATTCATATGTTAGGATGCTGCGAGATGAATGAGATGCTGCATGGAGATGAATCTTGATCTCCTACATCTCCCATCTCAATACAGCATCCCTACCTAAAGGCATCTCGGACTTAGTCGATTTTTCATAAATTCTAAGAAATTAATATGTTAGGATGCTGGGAGATGAATATGATGTTGCATGGAGATGAATCTTGATCTTCTTCATCTCCCATCTTAATACAGCATCCCTACTTAAAGGCATCTTGGACTTAGTCGATTTTTCATATATTCATAGAAATTCATATGTTAGGATGCTGCGAGATGAATGGGATGCTGCATGGAGATGAATCTTGATCTTCTTCATCTCCCATCTTAATACAGCATCCCTACTTAAAGGCATCTCGGACTTAGTCGATTTTGCATAAATTCTAAGAAAAACATATGTTAGGATGCTGGGAGATGAATGGGATGCTGCATGGAGATGAATCTTGATCTTCTTCATCTCCCATCTTAATACAGCATCCCTACTTAAAGGCATCTTGGACTTAGTCGATTTTTCATAAATTCTAAGAAATTCATATGTTAGGATGCTGCGAGATGAATTGGATGCTGCATGGAGATGAATCTTGATCTTCTGCATCTCCCATCTCAATACAGCATCCCTACTTAAAGGCATTTCGGACTTAGTCGATTTTTCATAAATTCTAAGAAAAACATATGTTAGGATGCTGCGAGATGAATGGGATGCTGCATGGAGATGAATCTTGATCTCCTACATCTCCCATCTCAATTCAGCATCCCTACTTAAAGACATCTCGGACTTAGTCGATTTTTCATAAATTCTAAGAAAAACATATGTTAGGATGCTGGGAGATGAATGGGATGCTGCATGGAGATGAATCTTGATCTTCTGCATCTCCCATCTTAATACAGCATCCCTACTTAAAGGCATCTCGGACTTAGTCGATTTTTCATAAATTCTAAGAAATTCATATGTTAGGATGCTGGGAGATGCATGGGATGCTGCATGGAGATGCATCTTGATCTTCTACATCTCCCATCTCAATACAGCATCCCTTCTTAAAGGCATTTTGGACTTAGTCGATTTTTCATAAATTCTAAGAAAAAGATATGTTAGGATGCTGCGAGATGAATGGGATGCTGCATGGAGATGAATCTTGATCTTCTTCATCTCCCATCTTAATACAGCATCCCTACTTAAAGGCATCTCGAACTTAGTCGATTTTTAATAAATTATAAGTAAAACATATGTTAGGATGCTGAGAGATGAATGGGATGCTGCATGGAGATGAATCTTGATCTCCTACATCTCTCATCTCAATACAGCATCACTACTTAAAGCCATCTCGGACTTAGTCGATTTTTCATAAATCCATAGAAATTCATATGTTAGGATGCTGGGAGATGAATGGGATGCTGCATGGAGATGAATCTTGATCTTCTTCATCTCCCATCTTAATACAGCATCCATGCTTAAAGGCATCTCGGACTTAGTCGATTTTTCATAAATTCTAAGAAATTCATATGTTAGGATGCTGCGAGATGAATGGGATGCTGCATGGAGATGAATCTTGATCTTCTTCATCTCCCATCTTAATACAGCATCCCTACTTAAAGGCATCTCGGACTTAGTCGATTTTTCATACATTCTAAGAAATTCATATGTTAGGATGCTGGGAGATGAATGGGATGCTGCATGGAGATGAATCTTGATCTTCTTCATCTCCCATCTTAATACAGCATCCCTACTTAAAGGCATCTCGGACTTAGTCGATTTTTCATAAATTATAAGAAATTCATATGTTAGGATGCTGCGAGATGAATGGGATGCTGCATGGAGATGAATCTTGATCTTCTTCATCTCCCATCCCGATACAGCATCCCTACTTAAAGGCATCTCGGACTTAGTCGATTTTTCATAAATTCTTAGAAAATATAATTAGGGATGCTGCGAGATGAATGGGATGCTGCATGGAGATGAATCTTGATCTTCTTCATCTCCCATCTTAATACAGCATCCCTACTTAAAGGCATCTCGGACTTAGTCGATTTTTCATAAATTCTAAGAAATTCATATGTTAGGATGCTGGGAGATGAATGGGATGCTGCATGGAGATGAATCTTGATCTTCTTCATCTCCCATCTTAATACAGCATCCCTACTTAAAGGCATCTCGGACTTAGTCGATTTTTCATAAATTCTAAGAAATTCATATGTTAGGATGCTGCGAGATGAATGGAATGCTGCATGGAGATGAATCTTGATCTTCTTCATCTCCCATCTTAATACAGCATCCCTACTTAAATGCATCTCGGACTTAGTCGATTTTTCATAAATTCTAAGAAAAACATATGTTAGGATGCTGCGAGATGAATGGGATGCTGCATGGAGATGAATCTTGATCTTCTTCATCTCCCATCTTAATACAGCATCCCTACTTAAAGGCATCTCGGACTTAGTCGATTTTTCATAAATTCTAAGAAATTCATATGTTAGGATGCTGGGAGATGAATGGGATGCTGCATGAAGATGAATCTTGATCTTCTTCATCTCCCATCTTAATACAGCATCCCTACTTAAAGGCATCTCGGACTTAGTCGATTTTTCATAAATTCATAGAAAAACATATGTTAGGATGCTGGGAGATGAATGGGATGCTGCATGGAGATGAATCTTGATCTTCTTCATCTCCCATCTTAATACAGCATCCCTACTTAAAGGCATCTCGGACTTAGTCGATTTTTCATAAATTCTAAGAAAAACATATGTTAGGATGCTGCGAGATGAATGGGATGCTGCATGGAGATGAAACTTGATCTTCTTCATCTCCCATCTTAATACAGCATCCCTTTTTAAAGGCATCTCGGACTTAGTCGATTTTTCATAAATTCTAAGAAAAACATATGTTTGGATGCTGCGAGATGAATGGGATGCTGCATGGAGATGAATCTTGATCTTCTTCATCTCCCATCTTAATACAGCATCCCTACTTAAAGGCATCTCGGACTTAGTCGATTTTTCATAAATTCTAAGAAATTCATATGTTAGGATGATGGGAGATGAATGGGATGCTGCATGGAGATAAATCTTGATCTTCTTCATCTCCCATCTTAATACAGCATCCCTACTTAAAGGAATCTCGGACTTAGTCGATTTTTCATAAATTCGAAGAAATTCATATGTAAGGATGCTGCGAGATGAATGGGATGCTGCATGGAGATGAATCTTGATCTCCTACATCTCCAATCTCAATACAGCATCCCTACTTAAAGGCATCTCGGACTTAGTCGATTTTTCATAAATTCTAAGAAATTCATATGTTAGGATGCTGGGAGATGTATGAGATGCTGCATGGATATGAATCTTGATCTTCTTCATCTCCCAACTTAATACAGCATCCCTACTTAAAGGCATCTCGGACTTAGTCGATTTTTCATAAATTCTAAGAAAAACATATGTTAGGATGCTGCGAGATGAATGGGATGCTGCATGGAGATGAATCTTGATCTTCTTCATCTCCCATCTCAATACAGCATCCCTTCTTAAAGGCATCTCGGACTTAGTCGATTTTTCATAAATTCTAAGAAATTCATATGTTAGGATGCTGGGAGATGAATGGGATGCTGCATGGAGATGAATCTTGATCTCCTACATCTCCCATCTCAATACAGCATCCCTACTTAAAGGCATCTCGGACTTAGTCGATTTTTCATAAATTCATAGAAATTCATATGTTAGGATGCTGGGAGATGAATGGGATGCTGCATGGAGATGAATCTTGATCTTCTTCATCTCCCATCTTAATACAGCATCCCTACTTAAAGGCATCTCGGACTTAGTCGATTTTTCATAAATTCTAAGAAATTCATATGTTAGGATGCTGGGAGATGAATGGGATGCTGCATGGAGATGAATCTTGATCTCCTACATCTCCCATCTCAATACAGCATCCCTACTTAAAGGCATCTCGGACTTAGTCGATTTTTCATAAATTCATAGAAATTCATATGTTAGGATGCTGCGAGATGAATGGGATGCTGCATGGAGATGAATCTTGATCTCCTACATCTCTCATCTCAATACAGCATCCCTACTTAAAGCCATCTCGGACTTAGTCGATTTTTCATAAATTCATAGAAATTCATATGTTAGGATGCTGCGAGATGAATGGGATGCTGCATGGAGATGAATCTTGATCTACTTCATCTCCCATCTTAATACAGCATCCCTACTTAAATGCATCTCGGACTTAGTCGATTTTTCATAAATTCTAAGAAAAACATATGTTAGGATGCTGCGAGATGAATGGGATGCTGCATGGAGATGAATCTTGATCTTCTTCATCTCCCATCTTAACACAGCATCCCTACCTAAAGGCATCTCGGACTTAGTCGATTTTTCATAAATTCTAAGAAAACATATGTTAGGATGCTGGGAGATGAATGGGATGCTGCATGGAGATGAATCTTGATCTTCTTCATCTCCCATCTCAATACATCATCCCTACTTAAAGGCATCTCGGACTTAGTCGATTTTTCATAAATTCTTAGAAATTCATATGTTAGGATGCTGCGAGATGAATGGGATGCTGCATGGAGATAAATCTTGATCTTCTTCATCTCCCATCTTAATAAAGCATCCCTACTTAAAGGCATCTCGGACTTAGTCGATTTTTCATAAATTCTAAGAAAAACATATGTTAGGATGCTGCGAGATGTATGAGATGCTGCATGGAGATGAATCTTGATCTTCTTCATCTCCCATCTTAATACAGCATCAAAACTTAAAGGCATCTCGGACTTAGTCGATTTTTCATAAATTCTAAGCAAAACATATGTTAGGATGCTGCGAGATGAATGGGATGCTGCATGGAGATGAATCTTGATCTTCTTCATCTCCCATCATTATACAGCATCCCTACTTAAAGGCATCTCGGACTTAGTCGATTTTTCATAAATTCTAAGAAAAACATATGTTAGGATGCAGCGAGATGAATGGGATGCTGCATGGAGATGAATCTTGATCTTCTCCATCTCCCATCTTAATACAGCATCCCTACTTTAAGGCATCTCGGACTTAGTCGATTTTTCATAAATTCTAAGAAAAACACACGTTAGGATGCTGCGAGATGAATGGGATGCTGCATGGAGATGAATCTCGATCTTCTATATCTCCCATCTTAATACAGCATCCCTACTTAAAGGCATCTCGGACTTAGTCGATTTTCCATAAATTCTAAGAAAAACATATGTTAGGATGCTGGGAGATGAATGAGATGCTGCATGGAGATGAATCTTGATCTTCTACATCTCCCATCTTAATACAGCATCCCTGCTTAAAGGCATCTCGGACTTAGTCGATTTTTCATAAATTCTAAGAAAAACATATGTTAGGATGCTGGGAGATGAATGGGATGCTGCATGGAGATGAATCTTGATCTTCTTCATCTCCCATGTTAATACAGCATCCCTACTTTAAGGCATCTCGGACTTAGTCGATTTTTCATAAATTCTAAGAAAAACATATGTTAGGATGCTGCGAGATGAATAGGATGCTGCATGGAGATGAATCTTGATCTTCTTCATCTGCCATCTTAATACAGCATCCCTACTTAAAGGCATCTCGGACTTTGTCGATTTTTCATAAATTCTAAGAAAAACATATGTTAGGATGCTGCGAGATGAATGGGATGCTGCATGGAGATAAATCTTGATCTTCTTCATCTCCCATCTCAATACAGCATCCCTACTTAAAGGCATCTCGGACTTAGTCGATTTTTCATAAATTCTAAGAAAAACATATGTTAGGATGCTGCGAGATGAATGGGATGCTGCATGGAGATGAATCTTGATCTTCTTCATCTCCCATCTTAATACAGCATCCCTACTTAACGGCATCCCGGACTGCGTCGATTTTTCATAAATTCTAAGAAAAACATATGTTAGGATGCTGCGAGATGAATGGGATGCTGCATGGAGATGAATCTTGATCTTCTTCATCTCCCATCTTAATACAGCATCTTTACTTAGAGGCATCTCGGACTTAGTCGATTTTTCATAAATTCTAAGAAAAACATATGTTTGGATGCTGCGAGATGAATGGGATGCTGCTTGGAGATGAATCTTGATCTTCATCATCTCCCATCTTAATACAGCATCCCTACTTAAAGGCATCTCGGACTTAGTCGATTTTTCATAAATTCTAAGAAATTCATATGTTAGGATGCTGCGAGATGAATGGGATGCTGCATGGAGATGAATCTTGATCTTCTTCATCTCCCATCTTAATACAGCATCCCTACTTAAAGGCATCTCGGACTTAGTCGATTTTTCATAAATTCTAAGAAAAACATATGTAAGGATGCTGCGAGATGAATAAGAAGCTGCATGGAGATGAATCTTGATCTTCTTCATCTCCCATCTTAATACAGCATCCCTACTTAAAGGCATCTCGGACTTAGTCGATTTTTCGTAAATTCTAAGAAAAACATATGTTAGGATGCTGCTAGATGAATGGGATGCTGCATAGAGATGAATCTTGATCTTTTTCATCTCCCATCTTAATACAGCATCCCTACTGAAAGGCATCTCGGACTCTGCGAGATGTGGGCTGCGAGATGTGGGGGAGATTCTTCTCGAATCTTGATCTTCTTCATCTCCCATCTTAATACAGCATCTTTACTTAGAGGCATCTCGGACTTAGTCGATTTTTCATAAATTCTAAGAAAAACATATGTTAGGGTGCTGCGAGATGAATGGGATGCTGCATGGAGATGAATCTTGATCTTCTACATCTCTCATCTCAATACAGCATCCCTACTTAAAGCCATCTCGGACTTAGTCGATTTTTCATAAATTCATAGAAATTCATATGTTAGGATGCTGGGAGATGAATGGGATGCTGCATGGAGATGAATCTTGATCTCTTACATCTCCCATCTTAATACAGCATCCCTTCTTAAAGCCATCTCGGACTTAGTCGATTTTTCATAAATTCTTAGAAATTCATATGTTAGGATGCTGGGAGATAAATGGGATGCTGCATGGAGATGAATCTTGATCTCCTACATCTCCCATCTCAATACAGCATCCCTACTTAAAGGCATCTCGGACTTAGTCGATTTTTCATAAATTCATAGAAATTCATATGTTAGGATGCTGCGAGATGAATGGGATGCTGCATGGAGATGAATCTTGATCTACTTCATCTCCCATCTTAATACAGCATCCCTACTTAAATGCATCTCGGACTTAGTCGATTTTTCATAAATTCTAAGAAAAACATATGTTAGGATGCTGCGAGATGAATGGGATGCTGCATGGAGATGAATCTTGATCTTCTTCATCTCCCATCTTAATACAGCATCCCTACTTAAATGCATCTCGGACTTAGTCAATTTTTCATAAATTCTAAGAAAAACATATGTTAGGATGCTGCGAGATGAATGGGATGCTGCATGGAGATGAATCTTGATCTCCTACATCTCTCATCTCAATACAGCATCCCTACTTAAAGCCATCTCGGACTTAGTCGATTTTTCATAAATTCATAGAAATTCATATGTGAGGATGCTGCGAGATGAATGGGATGCTGCATGGAGATGAATCTTGATCTCCTGCATCTCTCATCTCAATACAGCATCCCTACTTAAAGCCATCTCGGACTTAATCGATTTTTCATAAATTCATAGAAATTCATATGTTAGGATGCTGCGAGATGAATGGGATGCTGCATGGAGATGAATCTTGATCTACTTCATCTCCCATCTTAATACAGCATCCCTACTTAAATGCATCTCGGACTTAGTCGATTTTTCATAAATTCTAAGAAAAACATATGTTAGGATGCTGCGAGATGAATGGGATGCTGCATGGAGATGAATCTTGATCTTCTTCATCTCCCATCTTAATACAGCATCCCTACTTAAATGCATCTCGGACTTAGTCAATTTTTCATAAATTCTAAGAAAAACATATGTTAGGATGCTGCGAGATGAATGGGATGCTGCATGGAGATGCATCTTGATCTCCTACATCTCTCATCTCAATACAGCATCCCTACTTAAAGGCATCTCGGACTTAGTCGATTTTTCATAAATTCTAAGAAATTCATATGTTAGGATGCTGCGAGATGAATGGGATGCTGCATGGAGATGAATCATGATCTTCTTTATCTCCGGTCTTAATACAGCATCCCTACTTAAAGCCATCTCGGACTTAGTCGATTTTTCATAAATTCATAGAAATTCATATGTGAGGATGCTGCGAGATGAATGGGATGCTGCATGGAGATGAATCTTGATCTCCTGCATCTCTCATCTCAATACAGCATCCCTACTTAAAGCCATCTCGGACTTAATCGATTTTTCATAAATTCATAGAAATTCATATGTTAGGATGCTGCGAGATGAATGGGATGCTGCATGGAGATGAATCTTGATCTTCTTCATGTCCCATCTTAATACAGCAACCCTACTTATAGGCATCTCGGACTTAGTCGATTTTTCATAAACTCTAAGAAATTCATATGTTAGGATGCTGCGAGATGAATGAGATGCTGCATGGAGATGAGTCTTGATCTTCTTCATCTCCCATCCTAATACAGCATCCCTTTTTAAAGGCATCTCGGACTTAGTCGATTTTTCATAAATTCTAAGAAAAACATTTGTTAGGATGCTGCGAGATGAATGGGATGCTGCATGGAGATGAATCTTGATCTTCTTCATCTCTCATCTTAATACAGCATCCCTACTTAAAGGCATCTCGGACTTAGTCGATTTTCCATAAATTCTAAGAAAAACATATGTTAGGATGCTGCGAGATGAATGGGATGCTGCATGGAGATGAATCTTGATCTCCTACATCTCCCATCTCAATACAGCATCCCTACTTAAAGGCATCTCGGACTTAGTCGATTTTTCATAAATTCATAGAAATTCATATGTTAACATGCAGCGAGATAAATGGGATGCTGCATGCTGATTAATCTTGATCTCCTACATCTCCCATCTCAACACAGCATCCCTACTTAAAGCCATCTCGGACTTAGTCGATTTTTCATAAATTCTAAGAAATTCATATGTTAGGATGCTGCGAGATGAATGGGATGCTGCATGGAGATGAATCTTGATCTTCTTCATCTCCCATCTTAATACAGCATCCCTACTTAAAGGCATCTCGGACTAAGTCGATTTTTCATAAATTCTAAGAAAAGCATATGTTAGGATGCTGGGAGATGAATGGGATGCTGCATGGAGATGAATCTTGATCTTCTTCATCTCCCATCTTTATACAGCATCCCTACTTAAATGCATCTCGGACTTAGTCGATTTTTCATTAATTCTAAGAAAAACATATGTTAGGATGCTGCGAGATGAATGGGATGCTGCAAGGAGATGAATCTTGATCTTCTTCATCTCCCATCTTAATACAGCATCCCTACTTAAAGGCATCTGGGACTTAGTCGATTTTTCATAAATTCTAAGAAAAACATATGTTAGGATGCTGGGAGATGAATGGGATGCTGCATGGAGATGAATCTTGATCTTCTTCATCTCCCATCTCAATACAGCATCCCTACTTAAAGGAATCTCGGACTTAGTCGATTTTTCATAAATTCTAATAAAAACATATGTTAGGATGCTGCGAGATGAATGGGATGCTGCAAGGAGATGAATCTTGATCTTCTTCATCTCCCATCTTAATACAGCATCCCTACTTAAAGGCATCTGGGACTTAGTCGATTTTTCATAAATTCTAAGAAAAACATATGTTAGGATGCTGGGAGATGAATGGGATGCTGCAAGGAGATGAATCTTGATCTTCTTCATCTCCCATCTTAATACAGCATCCCTACTTAAAGGCATCTGGGACTTAGTCGATTTTTCATTAATTCTAAGAAAAACATATGTTAGGATGCTGCGAGATGAATGGGATGCTGCATGGAGATGAATCTTGATCTTCTTCATCTCCCATCTTAATACAGCATCCCTACTTAAAGGCATCTCGGACTTAGTCGATTTTTCATAAATTCTAAGAAAAACATATGTAAGGATGCTGGGAGATGAATGGGATGCTGCATGGAGATGAATCTTGATCTCCTTCATCTCCCATCTTAATACAGCATCCCTACTTAAAGGCATCTCGGACTTAGTCGATTTTTCATTAATTCTAAGAAAAACATATGTTAGGATGCTGGGAGATGAATGAGATGCTGCATGGAGATGAATCTTGATCTTCTTCATCTCCCATCTTAATACAGCATCCCTGCTTAAAGGCATCTCGGACTTAGTCGATTTTTCATGAATTCTAAGAAATTCATATGTTAGGATGCTGCGAGATGAATGGGATGCTGCATGGAGATGAATCTTGATCTTCTTCATCTCCCATCTTAATACAGCATCCCTACTTAAAGGCATCTCGGACTTAGTCGATTTTTCATAAATTCTTAGAAATTCATATGTTAGGATGCTGCGAGATGAATGGGATGCTGCATGGAGATGAATCTTGATCTTCTTCATCTCCCATCTTAATACAGCATCCCTACTTAAAGGCATCTCGGACTTAGTCGATTTTTCATAAATTCTTAGAAATTCATATGTAAGGATGCTGCGAGATGAATGGGATGCTGCATGGAGATGAATCTTGATCTTCTTCATCTCCCATCTTAATACAGCATCCCTGCTTAAAGGCATCTCGGACTTAGTCGATTTTTAATAAATTCTAAGAAAATCATATGTTTGGATGCTGCGAGATGAATGGGATGCTGCATGGAGATGAATCTTGATCTCCTACATCTCCCATCTCAAAACAGCATCCCTACTTAAAGGCATATCGGACTTAGTCGATTTTTCATAAATTCTATGATATTCATATGTTAGGATGCTGCGAGATGAATGGGATGCTGCTTGGAGATGAATCTTGATCTTCTCCATCTCCCATCTCAAAACAGCATCCCTACTTAAAGGCATCTCGGACTTAGTCGATTTTTCATAAACTCTAAGAAAAGCATATGTTAGGATGCTGCGAGATGAATGGGATGCTGCATGGAGATGAATCTTGATCTTCTTCATCTCCCATCTTAATGCAGCATCCCTTCTTAATGGCATCTCGGACTTAGTCGATTTTTCATAAATTCTAAGAAAAACATATGTTAGGATGCTGGGAGATGAATGAGATGCTGCATGGAGATGAATCTTGATCTCCTACATCTCCCATCTCAATACAGCATCCCTACTTAAAGGCATCTCGGACTTAGTCGATTTTTCATAAATTCTAAGAAATTCATATGTTAGGATGCTGCGAGATGAATGGGATGCTGCATGGAGATGAATCTTGATCTTCTTCATCTCCCATCTTAATACAGCATCCCTACTTAAAGGCATCTCGGACTTAGTCGATTTTTCATAAATTCTTAGAAAAACATATGTTAGGATGCTGCGAGATGAATGGGATGCTGCATGGAGATGAATCTTGATCTTCTTCATTTCCCATCTCGATACAGCATCCCTACTTAAAGGCATCTCGGACTTAGTCGATTTTTCATAAATTCTAAGAAAAACATATGTTAGGATGCTGCGAGATAAATGGGATGCTGCATGGAGATAAATCTTGATCTTCTACATCTCCCATCTTAATACAGCATTCCTACTTAAAGGCATCTCGGACTTAGTCGATTTTTCATAAATTCTAAGAAATTCATATGTTAGGATGCTGCGAGATGAATGGGATGCTGCATGGAGATGAATCTTGATCTTCTTCATCTCCCATCTTAATGCAGCATCCCTTCTTAATGGCATCTCGGACTTAGTCGATTTTTCATAAATTCTAAGAAAAACATATGTTAGGATGCTGGGAGATGAATGAGATGCTGCATGGAGATGAATCTTGATCTCCTACATCTCCCATCTCAATACAGCATCCCTACTTAAAGGCATCTCGGACTTAATCGATTTTTCATAAATTCTAAGAAATTCATATGTTAGGATGCTGGGAGATGAATGGGATGCTGCATGGAGATGAATCTTGATCTTCTTCATCTCCCATCTTAATACAGCATCCCTACTTAGAGGCATCTCGGACTTAGTCGATTTTTCATAAATTCTAAGAAATTCATATGTTAGGATGCTGGGAGATGAATGGGATGCTGCATGGAGATGAATCTTGATCTTCTTCATCTCCCATCATCCTAACATATGAATTTCTTAGTCGATTTTTCATAAATTCTAAGAAATTCATATGTTAGGATGCTGGGAGATGAATGGGATGCTGCATGGAGATTCATCTTGATCTTCTTCATCTCCCATCTTAATACAGCATCCCTACTTAAAGGCATCTCGGACTTAGTCGATTTTTCATAAATTCTAAGAAATTCATATGTTAGGATGCTGGGAGATGAATGGGATGCTGCATGGAGATGAATCTTGATCTTCTTCATCTCCCATCTTAATACAGCATCCCTACTTAGAGGCATCTCGGACTTAGTCGATTTTTCATAAATTCTAAGAAATTCATATGTTAGGATGCTGGGAGATGAATGGGATGCTGCATGGAGATGAATCTTGATCTTCTTCATCTCCCATTTTAATACAGCATCCCTACTTAAAGGCATCTCGGACTTAGTCGATTTTTCATAAATTCTAAGAAATTCATATGTTAGGATGCTGCGAGATGAATGGGATGCTGCATGGAGATGAATCTTGATCTCCTACATCTCCCATCTCAATACAGCATCCCTACTTAAAGGCATCTCGGACTTAGTCGATTTTTCATAAATTCAAAGAAATTTATATGTAAGGATGCTGGGAGATGAATTGGATGCTGCATGGAGATAAATCTTGATCTTCTTCATCTCCCATCTTAATACAGCATCCCTACTTAAAGGCATTTCGGACTTAGTCGATTTTTCATAAATTCTAAGAAATTCATATGTTAGGATGCTGAGAGATGAATGGGATGCTGCATGGAGATGAATCTGGATCTCCTACATCTCCCATCTCAATACAGCATCCCTACTTAAAGGCATTTCGGACTTAATCGATTTTTCATAAATTCTAAGAAATTCATATGTTAGGATGCTGGGAGATGAATGGGATGCTGCATGGAGATGAATCTTGATCTTCTTCATCTCCCATCTTAATACAGCATCCCTACTTAGAGGCATCTCGGACTTAGTCGATTTTTCATAAATTCTAAGAAATTCATATGTTAGGATGCTGGGAGATGAATGGGATGCTGCATGTAGATGAATCTTGATCTTCTTCATCTCCCATCTCAATACAGCATCCCTACTTAAAGGCATTTCGGACTTAATCGATTTTTCATAAATTCTAAGAAATTCATATGTTAGGATGCTGGGAGATGAATGGGATGCTGCATGGAGATGAATCTTGATCTTCTTCATCTCCCATCTTAATACAGCATCCCTACTTAGAGGCATCTCGGACTTAGTCGATTTTTCATAAATTCTAAGAAATTCATATGTTAGGATGCTGGGAGATGAATGGGATGCTGCATGTAGATGAATCTTGATCTTCTTCATCTCCCATCTTAATACAGCATCCCTAATTAGAGGCATCTCGGACTTAGTCGATTTTTCATAAATTCATAGAAATTCATATGTTAGGATGCTGCGAGATTAATGGGATGCTGCATGGAGATGAATCTTGATCTACTTCATCTCCCATCTTAATACAGCATCCCTACTTAAATGCATCTCGGACTTAGTCGATTTTTCATAAATTCTAAGAAAAACATATGTTAGGATGCTGCGAGATGAATGAGATGCTGCATGGAGATGAATCTTGGTGGTGTGGTGTGGTGAGGTGTGTGGAGTCGAGCATCGCGCGCCGTTGCCTTCTTCGGAGTGTTGTAGGTACGCAAGTGCTTGCAATGCAAAGAGGTTGGTGATGGAGTGACATTGCCTTCACCATGGAGTTGCGGGTACTTAGGTACTTGCAAGGAGATGGTGGTATGGTGGTGTTGCGTGTGTGGTGTTCGATTAGAAAGATATAATTTCTAAGTCCGGATTAGTGCTGTCAGTGGGGCCGCCGCTAACAGGTCCTGCACGGCCACCGTGGGGCTTGACTTGGCGCTATTCCGGACTTGGGGCGATCACGATGTCCCCGTGCGGGACTTAGAAGATGGAAGAACACAAGTACCCTTATCCCATGACTTGTGAGCGATTGGCATACGTTACCACATGAAGAGAAAAATTGGCTAAGTCCCGGATCCATATTATATGAAGAGAAAAATCGGCTAAGTCCCGGATCCATATTATATTAAGAGAAAAATCGGCTAAGTCCAGGATCCATATATAATAACCTTATAATCGGCTAAGTCCAGGATCCATATTATATGAAGAGAAAAATCGGCTAAGTCCAGGATCCATATTATATGAAGAGAAAAATCGGCTAAGTCCCGGATCCATATTATATGAAGAGAAAAATCGGCTAAGTCCAGGATCCATATATAATAACCTAATAATCGGCTAAGTCCAGGATCCATATTATATGAAGAGAAAAATCGGCTAAGTCCGAGATTGGGTCTGTCAGAAATACACTTCCAAGTTACCACACAAGCAAGCAAGATGGCCTAGTGATGGATCCATATGATATGAAGAGAAAAATCGGCTAAGTCCAGGATCCATATAATATGAAGAGAAAAATCGGCTAAGTCCGAGATTGGGTCTGTCAGAAATACACTATCAAGTTACCACACAAGCAAGCAAGATGGCCTAGTGATGGATCCATATAATATGAAGAGAAAAATCGGCTAAGTCCCAGATTGGGTCTGTCAGACATACACGTTCAAGTTACCACACAAGCAAGCAAGATGGCCTAGTGATGGATCCATATGATATCGAGAGAAAAATCGGCTAAGTCCCAGATTGGGTCTGTCAGAAATACACTATCAAGTTACCGCTCAAGCAAGCAAGATGGCCTATTGAAGGATCCATATAATATGAAGAGAAAAATCGGCTAAGTCCGAGATTGGGTCTGTCAGAAATACACTTCCAAGTTACCACACAAGCAAGCAAGATGGCCTAGTGATGGATCCATATAATATGAAGAGAAAAATCGGCTAAGTCCCAGATTGGGTCTGTCAGAAATACACTTCCAAGTTACCACACAAGCAAGCAAGATGGCCTAGTGATGGATCCATATGATATGAAGAGAAAAATCGGCTAAGTCCGAGATTGGGTCTGTCAGACATACACTATCAAGTTACCACACAAGCAAGCAAGATGGCCTAGTGATGGATCCATATAATATGAAGAGAAAAATCGGCTAAGTCCCAGATTGGGTCTGTCAGACATACACTTTCAAGTTACCACACAAGCAAGCAAGATGGCCTATTGATTGATTCATATAATATGAAGAGAAAAATCGGCTAAGTCCGAGATTGGGTCTGTCGGAAATACACTATCAAGTTACCACATGAGCAAGCAAGTAACCACATGAAGAGAAAGCCGGCAAAGTCCGGGAATGTTACCACATGAACTGGAAAATGGGCAAAAACCTACCTTCACAGGGAACGTGAATAAGTAAGGCTGTAGACATCGGATCGACAAGCCAAAGACTGATATGGAAAGGAAATGAGTAGTACTAGCTTTCCTGAGAGTTGCAGAGCTTAGACTGCATATGAACGGAAGTTATTAAGCGTCAAAGTCAGAAAAGTTGCCCGAAGGAACACAAGTTCCAACTTAGAGCATGAATACCGCCTAGACGGTAAGAGGTACGGCCAGGCTTAGGAATAAGAAAATGTTGGCCAACATGTTCCCTAACTATCCCCCGAAGACCGTAAAGCAATCCAACATCAACCAAGAAAGTTATAGCCCGATCAAGGAAACACCTACTTTGCACCGATATTGCACCAAATACATGTACCAAGCACCTTCGGTTGCATACCTGCAGGGGCTTACCATAGTAGGCCATGGAAGACCGATATACCGAACATAATCACTTTCTATCTCCTCGGGTGTTGGAGATAGCGCTTTGCGGTATAAGAACGAAAGTTAGACTATATCTTGGTGCATCTTTTTGCCCAAAAACACAAGACCCTATCTACCAAGGCAAGAAAGTTGTGTGGGGACAAAATGTCCAAAAGTGCCCAAAGTGGCACACTTGAACCATATATTCGAGAAAAACACAAGTGTGGGCCCGAGCTAGCAAGTTGAAATGTTCTGACCGTCAGTAGCCCTAGTTGAGGTGCACTTATCATTATATGAGGCCAACGTGCCAGCTAGTCTCTAAAGGGGCGATATGGGTGTTCCAAAGTTTGTACCCAATTGAGGAAAAAACAGGGTAAGGTACGGTGTACCGCGAATAACTCGGGCTATAGATGTCCGATCGATGAGTTTGGCATATGTATGGAAAGGTCTCGACGAGACCTAACTACCCTGAAAGTATGAAGGCAAAGACTTGAATGACCGGGAAGTAATTAAGTGCACAAGTGGTAAAGTTGCACCAAAGTCCATGTTACCCGAAGTGGTACATGAACACCCAATATTCGACCAAAACACAAGTTTAGAGACGAGCTAGCGAGCTACATTGTTCAGACCGTCAGTAGCCCGCATCAAGACACGCATTTCATTATATTGAGCCTAGCCGCTAGCTCGACTCGAAGTCGGTCATATGGTTGGTTGATGGTTTGGACCGACCACGTCCAGGGTCCGGCTTCTACGACCATCAGGACTTCGGGCAAACACCCGGGGATGGAGGGGTGCACAGCTAGCCAATCCTTGCGGACTGTGGTGCACCCGTAATCCCGCACACTAGCCAGTTGCTTTGTCTTCGCCTTTGGGTTTGCTACTTCCCATTGACTTGCGCGCAAGATAGACTTCTTGGTCCGTGTTTCAAGACGGGTCCCGTAGGTACCTCAATTAGTTAATGCATCGCCGATCAGGAGCACTGGTCGCCCCGGGCTCGCGCCCAGTTACATGCCCAAACATGCGCTTCCAGCCACTCTAGTTCGTTCAAGCCCATCACGCGTCCAACGGCACACCTGAACTTAGCCGAAAACCGGTTACCCGTGGGTTCCGATAGCCCATCGTCACCATTGAAGGTACGTAGAGGGTCGACAGCAGTTTCTTGGGACCTAGTGTCAGACATGCTCGCGGCAACCGGAGTCACCGCTAACATTTCGTAATGGATCACGATGTCCACACGCGGACCATGACAACTCACAAGGGTCGGGTCAGTCCAGAAAGGGTTCTGCTGACAGTCCAGGTGAGGGCGTCATGGCCCTATGGATAATTGAGTTCAACGAGCTTCACACCCTCGGCAGTTTCACGTACTATTTGACTCTCTATTCAGAGTGCTTTTCAACTTTCCCTCACGGTACTTGTTTACTATCGGTCTCATGGTTGTATTTAGCTTTAGAAGGAGTTTACCTCCCACTTAGTGCTGCACTATCAAGCAACACGACTCCATGGCACGCTCGGTCCATCATCCAACGGGCGCTGTTCTACGGGCCTATCACCCTCTATGGGTTCTGAGCCACATTCAAGTTGGACTTGAAAAGCGCTAAGATGACGGATAGTGAGACGCACCAGTACACGGAATCGGATAGACGGACTGGCCGCCACCCCTACGTGCTGAGCTTCTCCCGTTTCGCTCGCAGCTACTCAGGGAATCCCGGTTGGTTTCTTTTCCTCCCCTTATTAATATGCTTAAATTCAGGGGGTTGTCACACATGAACTGAGGCTTATGTACCTTGCGGTTGTTATCGTCACATCTGGCTTGCGACTACTTTGTTTCAATGTCCAATATGTACCGTTGGACTCGGTTAACGGGCTGTTAGCCCGCGTGTGGTTTAACTCACTGATACCTTCCATTGCCCATACGCTAGTTTGTTTGTGTTCCTTTGGTCAACTTCCATACTTGAATCATTTGTGCTACCGCTGCTGCTTCGACGCTACTTTGACATCTTCGCTTCTATTTAAATAAATAAATAAGCTGAAGCTAGACATCAGTAAACACCACCACAGACACCACAAGCACGCCTTCTCCTCGTACTTCCGCCTCACGCGGGAACACGGACGCTCTAAATACTTCGAATTCCAATGCCAGTATATTGTAAACCACGGGTTCTTTAATGCTAGCGGGTCGTCGCGACCCTAGTTAACATCATGGTGCACGTCTCGTGACGGGTGTCACGGCGTAGTTAAATGTATGCGATACATTTCTCAAATATAAGCGCTCAGTCATCTGTACATCATGGTAGGTTCCCACGACGTGCAATATGCGTTCAACTTATCAATGTTCATGTGTCCTGCAGTTCACATTATGACGCGCAGTTAGCTGCGGTCTTCATCGATCCATGAGCCGAGTGATCCACTGCCGAGGGTGACTAACTTGCGTAAGCCGCCGCTGTGCGCGTATACCCGTTCCCCGTAGGGAGGAGCAAGCCGCCGCTTAGAGACGAAGCATAAAGTGTCCTCATTCCACATAGGGCAAGCTGGATGAATCCATTTTACCCAGGACGGCCGAAGCGGCGTGGACCAGGGGAGAACTGAACCTTATACTTCACACCACAGTAAGTCTACGTGTCCTCTTCCACATAGGGCAAGCTAGAACTAACTATCTTACCCAGGACTGCCGAAGCAGCGTGGACCAGGGGAGGAACACACTTTTCATGGAAACGTAAGGCATCCATGACTGCCATAACGTAAGCCGCCGCTGTGCGCGTATACCCGTTCCCCGTAGGGAGGAGCAAGCCGCCGCTTAGAGACGAAGCATAAAGTGTCCTCATTCCACATAGGGCAAGCTGGATGAATCCATTTTACCCAGGACGGCCGAAGCGGCGTGGACCAGGGGAGAACTGAACTTTATGCTTCACACCACAGTAAGTCTTCGTGTCCTCTTCCACATAGGGCAAGCTAGAACTAACTATCTTACCCAGGACTGCCGAAGCAGCGTGGACCAGGGGAGGAACACACTTTTCATAGAAACGTAAGGCATCCATGACTGCCATAGTGCGTAAGCCGCCGCTGTGCGCGTAAACCCGTTCCCCGTAGGGAGGAGTCAAGCCGCCGCTTAGAGACGAAGTATGAAGTGTCCTCTTCCACATAGGGCAAGCTAGAATGAACTATCTTACCCAGGACCGCCGAAGCAGCGTGGACCAGGGGAGAACTGAACTTTATACTTCACACCACAGTATTGAGTAATGTGCCCTCTTCCACATAGGGCAAGCTGGAATGTTCCATTTTACCCAGGACGGCCGAAGCGGCGTGGACCAGTGGAGGACTACACAATTAAGAGGTTTGATATCGACTTGTGTGTTTCAATAGGGTACCGATGGTATGTTTTGAACCGATTTGATTTAGCCATTCTGAAGTCATCACTTGGTTGAAGCGCTGAACTAGGGAGGGGCATCGTTTACATATATATTGGGTTTCGCATGCTCTACTAGGTTAATGTCATAGGGTTGGCTATCGAGCATGCCCAAGTGATGACTTGATTGTGTGCTTGCTTGAATTCTTCACATTTCATACCATCGGTTAGTTGTCGAATCATTCCTCGATCATAACCTTCGTTCTTGGTTCATGTATGCTCTCTTCCACATAGGGCAAGCTAGAATTAACTATCTTACCCAGGACCGCCGAAGCAGCGTGGACCAGGGGAGAACTATACTTTGTCTTGTATGCCCTCTTCCACATAGGGCAAGCTAGAATTAACTATCTTACCCAGGACTGCAAAGCAGCGTGGACCAGTGGAGGACTATACTTTGTTCATTACACCACAGTATTAAGTATGGTGTCCTCTTCCACCATAGGGCAAGCTAGAACTAACTATCTTACCCAGGACCGCCGAAGCAGTGTGGACCAGGGGAGGACTATACTTTATACTTCACACACTAGCCATATTGAAGTCATCACTTGGTTGAAGCACTGAACTAGGGCGAGTCTATCGTTTACTTTGCATTGGGATAATACGCTGCATGCTCTCTTAGGTTAATGTCATGTGGTTGGCTATAGAGCATGCCCAAGTGATGACTTTGTTTCAAGCTCAACAGGTAGGGTATTGAGTCCTCTTCCACATAGGGCAAGCTAGAATTAACTATCTTACCCAGGACCGCCGGAGCAGCGTGGACCAGGGGAGAACTATACTTTGTCTTGTATGCCCTCTTCCACATAGGGCAAGCTAGAATGAACTATCTTACCCAGGACCGCCGGAGCAGCGTGGACCAGTGGAGGACTATACTTTGTTCATAACACCACAGTATTAAGTATGGTGTCCTCTTCCACATAGGGCAAGCTAGAATTAACTATCTTACCCAGGACCGCCGAAGCAGTGTGGACCAGGGGAGGACTATACTTTATACTTCACACACTAGCCATATTGAAGTCATCACTTGGTTGAAGCACTGAACTAGGGCGAGTCTATCGTTTACTTTGCATTGGGATAATACGCTGCATGCTCTCTTAGGTTAATGTCATGTGGTTGGCTATAGAGCATGCCCAAGTGATGACTTTGTTTCAAGCTCAACAGGTAGGGTATTGAGTCCTCTTCCACATAGGGCAAGCTAGAATTAACTATCTTACCCAGGACCGCCGGAGCAGCGTGGACCAGGGGAGAACTATACTTTGTCTTGTATGCCCTCTTCCACATAGGGCAAGCTAGAACTAACTATCTTACCCAGGACTGCAAAGCAGCGTGGACCAGTGGAGGACTATACTTTGTTCATTACACCACAGTATTAAGTATGGTGTCCTCTTCCACATAGGGCAAGCTAGAACTAACTATCTTACCCAGGACCGCCGAAGCAGTGTGGACCAGGGGAGGACTATACTTTATACTTCACACACTAGCCATACTGAAGTCATCACTTGGTTGAAGCACTGAACTAGGGCGAGTCTATCGTTTACTTTGCATTGGGATAATACGCTGCATGCTCTCTTAGGTTAATGTCATGTGGTTGGCTATAGAGCATGCCCAAGTGATGACTTTGTTTCAAGCTCAACAGGTAGGGTATTGAGTCCTCTTCCACATAGGGCAAGCTAGAATTAACTATCTTACCCAGGACCGCCGGAGCAGCGTGGACCAGGGGAGAACTATACTTTGTCTTGTATGCCCTCTTCCACATAGGGCAAGCTAGAATGAACTATCTTACCCAGGACCGCCGGAGCAGCGTGGACCAGTGGAGGACTATACTTTGTTCATAACACCACAGTATTAAGTATGGTGTCCTCTTCCACATAGGGCAAGCTAGAATTAACTATCTTACCCAGGACCGCCGAAGCAGTGTGGACCAGGGGAGGACTATACTTTATACTTCACACACTAGCCATATTGAAGTCATCACTTGGTTGAAGCACTGAACTAGGGCGAGTCTATCGTTTACTTTGCATTGGGATAATACGCTGCATGCTCTCTTAGGTTAATGTCATGTGGTTGGCTATAGAGCATGCCCAAGTGATGACTTTGTTTCAAGCTCAACAGGTAGGGTATTGAGTCCTCTTCCACATAGGGCAAGCTAGAATTAACTATCTTACCCAGGACCGCCGGAGCAGCGTGGACCAGGGGAGGACTATACTTTGTCTTGTATGCCCTCTTCCACATAGGGCAAGCTAGAACTAACTATCTTACCCAGGACTGCAAAGCAGCGTGGACCAGTGGAGGACTATACTTTGTTCATTACACCACAGTATTAAGTATGGTGTCCTCTTCCACATAGGGCAAGCTAGAACTAACTATCTTACCCAGGACCGCCGAAGCAGTGTGGACCAGGGGAGGACTATACTTTATACTTCACACACTAGCCATACTGAAGTCATCACTTGGTTGAAGCGCTGAACTACGGCGGGGTAATCGTTTACAGGTTATAATCATATAGCTGCATGCTCATTAGTAGATAATGGAATATTGTATGGCAATATGAGCATGCCCAAGTGATGACTTTGTTTCAAGCTCAACAGGTAGGGTATTGAGTCCTCTTCCACATAGGGCAAGCTAGAGTGAACTATCTTACCCAGGACCGCCGGAGCAGCGTGGACCAGTGGAGGACTCTATACTTTATACTTCACACCACAGTTTTGAGTACGACTTGCATAAAGCCCCTAATGAGAACCACGAGGGCTCTCTCAATGTAGAACCACGAGGGCTCTAGTACCGATTCTCTCGGTACGGCTTGGTCCGTGTTCCTTTATGCTTGTACTCGCAGAAAGTCTCAACCCGGAGGTCTTGACTTTGATTGTCATAGTTGGACTACGACGGGGCATCCGACCATTGCTGATCGAACACCCCTGATTCATCATCTTTCGGGTAGGCGGTGCGCGCACCTCCGACGCGGAAGTCTCAACCCGGAGGTCTTGACTTTGTATTGTCATAGTTGGACTACGACGGGGTATCCGACTCATCGAATACCCCAGAAGCACACCATCTTTCGGGTAGGCGGTACGCGTACCTCCGGACGCGGAAAGTCTCAACCCGGAGGTCTTGACTTTGGTTGTCATAGTTGGACTATGACGGGGCATCCGACCATTGCTGATCGAACACCCCTGTTACACCATCTTTCGGATAGGCGGTGCGCGACACCACCGACGCGGAAAGTCTCAACCCGGAGGTCTTGACTTTGTATTGTTGGATAGTCCTCTTCCACTATAGGGCAAGCTGGAAATATTCCATTTTACCCAGGACTGCCGAGGCAGCGTGGACCAGGGGAGAACTTCACGGAATCTTCAGGCATCCATGATTGCCATAGTGCGTAAGCCGCCGCTGTGTGCGTCAACTCGTTCCCCGTGAGGAGGAGTCTAGCCGCCGCTAAAAGACGAAGCATTAAGTGTCCTCATTCCACTATAGGGCAAGCTAGAATGAACTATCTTACCCAGGACCGCCGAAGCAGCGTGGACCAGGCGAGGACTACTTTATACTTCACACCACAGTATTGAGTACGACTTGCATAAAGCCCCTAATGAGAACCACGAGGGCTCTCTCAATGTAGAACCACAAGGGCTCTAGTACCGATTCTCTCGGTACGGCTTGGTCCGTGTTCCTTTATGCTTGTACTCGCGGAAAGTCTCAACCCGGAGGTCTTGACTTTGATTGTCATAGTTGGACTACGACGGGGCATCCGACCATTGCTGATCGAACACCCCTGATTCATCATCTTTCGGGTAGGCGGTGCGCGCACCTCCGACGCGGAAGTCTCAACCCGGAGGTCTTGACTTTGTATAGTCATAGTTGGACTACGACGGGGTATCCGACTCATCGAATACCCCAGAAGCACACCATCTTTCGGGTAGGCGGTACGCGTACCTCCGGACGCGGAAAGTCTCAACCCGGAGGTCTTGACTTTGATTGTCATAGTTGGACTACGACGGGGCATCCGACCATTGCTGATCGGACACCCCTGATTCACCATCTTTCGGGTAGGCGGTACGCGTACCTCCGGACGCGGAAAGTCTCAACCCGGAGGTTCGGACTTAGAGTTTTTCCCATTTAAAAGTTTTTCTCTTAGCCATACTGAAGTCATCACTTGGCGAACGATTGAACTAGGGCGGGTTAATCGTTTATAGGTATCATGTGGTTTGCATGCTCTCTTAGGTTAATGTCATGTGGTTGGCTATCGAGCATGCCCAAGTGATGACTTTGTTTCACGCTTGCTTGATTTCTTCATGATTCCCTGTTATATAGTGTATTCATTCGAGAACAGGGAATCTTTGGTTTTGCTCAACAGGTATTGGATGTCAACTTGGTATCTAGATCGCATTAAGTCTCAACCCGCAGGTTCGGACTTCTGTTTATTTGGCCAATGTATGTATAAGGCAACTTGTGCCTAAGTCTCAACCCGCAGGTTCGGACTTGTGTATTTGTTCGAAGTTATATATAAGGCAACTTGTGCCTAAGTCTCAACCCGCAGGTTCGGACTTGTGTATTTGTTCGAAGTTATATATAAGGCAACTTGTGCCTAAGTCTCAACCCGCAGGTTCGGACTTCATAGTGTTTCGTCAATGTTCATATGGCAACTTGTGCCGAAGTCTCAACCCGCAGGTTCGGACTTCTAACGTGTTTCGTCAACTTTCATATGGCAACTTGTGCCTGAGTCTCAACCCGCAGGTTCGGACTTCTATAGTGTTTCGTCAATTATCATATGGCAACTTGTGCCGAAGTCTCAACCCGCAGGTTCGGACTTCTGGAAGGATCACTTGGCCACTAATGATCCTTCCGCAGGTTCACCTACGGAAACCTTGTTACGACTTTTACTTCCTCTAAATCATCAAGTTCGGTCAACTTCGATAAAGCAGACGCGGTTCACGAGGATCCAGCGAACGATCATCTCCAAAGACCTCACTAAATAATCCATCGGTAGTAGCGACGGGCGGTGTGTACAAAGGGCAGGGACGTATTCAACGCTGGCTGATGACCAGCACTTACTAGAAGTTCCGAGTTCATATGGACCATTGCAATCCATAATCCCTACTAAGTGAGTATTTGAGTGATTTCCCGTTCCTCTCGGAATAGGAGACACGCTGCTACCCACATTGTAGCACGCGTGTAGCCCAGAACATCTAAGGGCATCACGGACCTGTTATCGCTCGATCTCATTTTGCTAAACACAAATTGTCCTGCTAAGCAGCGTACCGTAAGTGCACTTGCGCACACGAACAGCGAAGGTGTCAGGTCATACTCCACCGAAAGGTCCTAACCCGTTCCAATCGGCATCGACGCATTAACGCTGACTGCGTTCTAGTTAGCATATGTGAGTCACGTTCGTTATCGGAATTAACCAGACAAATCAATCCACGAACTAAGAACGGCCATGCACCACTACCCTTAAATTTGAGAAAGAGCTATTAATCTGTCTCACCTCCATAAGTTCGGACCTGGTAAGTTTTCCCGTGTTGAGTCAAATTGAACCGCAAGCTCCATTTCATTTTTTTTGGACGAGGGTTCACATTGGCCTTGGCCCCGAGGGACCATGACCAACATTACTCCCTCCTCTGAGCCTTTCACCTTCCGTCACGCTGTGCACCTACACGGTAGAAGCGATGACGGAAGAGGCATCTGTCCGAACCTGCGGGTTGAGACTTAGGCACACGTTGCCTTATACATGACTTCGAACAAATACACAAGTCCGAACCTGCGGGTTGAGACTTAGGCACAAGTTGCCTTATACATGACTTCGAACAAATACACAAGTCCGAACCTGCGGGTTGAGACTTAGGCACAAGTTGCCATATGAAAGTTGACGAAACACTAACAAGTCCGAACCTGCGGGTTGAGACTTAGGCACACGTTGCCTTATACATGACTTCGAACAAATACACAAGTCCGAACCTGCGGGTTGAGACTTAGGCACAAGTTGCCTTATACATACATTGGCCAAATAAACAGAAGTCCGAACCTGCGGGTTGAGACTTAGGCACAAGTTGCCATATTATATTCGATCAAACACTAAGTAGTCCGAACCTGCGGGTTGAGACTCAAGACCGTAACAAGATGTCACTATACAAGTCCGAACCTAAGGGTTGAGACTTAATGCGATCTAGATACCAAGTTGACATCCAATACCTGTTGAGCAAAACCAAAGATTCCCTGTTCTCGAATGATTACACTATATAACAGGGAATCATGAAGAAATCAAGCAAGCGTGAAACAAAGTCATCACTTGGGCATGCTCGATAGCCAACCACATGACCTTAACCTAAGAGAGCATGCAAACCACATGATACCTATAAACGATTAACCCGCCCTAGTTCAATCGTTCACCAAGTGATGACTTCAGTATGGCTAAGAGAAAAACTTTTAAATGGGAAAAACTCTAAGTCCGAACCTCCGGGTTGAGACTTCCGCGTCGGAGGTGGGCGCACCTCCTATCCGAAAGATGATGAATCAGGGGTGTTCGGTCAGCAATGGTCGGATGCCCCGTCGTAGTCCAACTATGACAATCAAAGTCAAGACCTCCGGGTTGAGACTTTCCGCGAGTACAAGCATAAAGGAACACGGACCAAGCCGTACCGAGAGAATCGGTACTAGAGCCCTCGTGGTTCTACATTGAGAGAGCCCTCGTGGTTCTCATTAGGGGCTTTATGCAAGTCGTACTCAATACTGTGGTGTGAAGTATAAAGTATAGTCTTCGCCTGGTCCACGCTGCTTCGGCGGTCCTGGGTAAGATAGTTCATTCTAGCTTGCCCTATAGTGGAATGAGGACACTTAATGCTTCGTCTTTTAGCGGCGGCTAGACTCCTCCTCACGGGGAACGAGTTGACGCACACAGCGGCGGCTTACGCACTATGGCAATCATGGATGCCTGAAGATTCCGTGAAGTTCTCCCCTGGTCCACGCTGCCTCGGCAGTCCTGGGTAAAATGGAATATTTCCAGCTTGCCCTATAGTGGAAGAGGACTATCCAACAATACAAAGTCAAGACCTCCGGGTTGAGACTTTCCGCGTCGGTGGTGTCGCGCACCGCCTATCCGAAAGATGGTGTAACAGGGGTGTTCGATCAGCAATGGTCGGATGCCCCGTCATAGTCCAACTATGACAACCAAAGTCAAGACCTCCGGGTTGAGACTTTCCGCGTCCGGAGGTACGCGTACCGCCTACCCGAAAGATGGTGTGCTTCTGGGGTATTCGATGAGTCGGATACCCCGTCGTAGTCCAACTATGACAATCAAAGTCAAGACCTCCGGGTTGAGACTTCCGCGTCCGGAGGTACGCGTACCGCCTACCCGAAAGATGGTGTGCTTCTGGGGTATTCGATGAGTCGGATACCCCGTCGTAGTCCAACTATGACAATCAAAGTCAAGACCTCCGGGTTGAGACTTCCGCGTCCGGAGGTACGCGTACCGCCTACCCGAAAGATGGTGAATCAGGGGTGTTCGATCAGCAATGGTCGGATGCCCCGTCGTAGTCCAACTATGACAATCAAAGTCAAGACCTCCGGGTTGAGACTTTCTAAGAGTACAAGCATAAAGGAACACGGACCAAGCCGTACCGAGAGAATCGGTACTAGAGCCCTTGTGGTTCTACATTGAGAGAGCCCTCGTGGTTCTCATTAGGGGCTTTATGCAAGAAGTACTCAATACTGTGGTGTGAAGTATAAAGTATAGAGTCCTCCACTGGTCCACGCTGCTCCGGCGGTCCTGGGTAAGATAGTTCATTCTAGCTTGCCCTATGTGGAAGAGGACTCAATACCCTACCTGTTGAGCTTGAAACAAAGTCATCACTTGGGCATGCTCATATTGCCATACACAATTACATTATATTCGAATGAGCATGCAAGCGACCCTATATAGACCGAACCAAAACGATAGATACCGCCGTAGTTCACCCCCACCAAGTGATGACTTCAGTATGGCTAGTGTGTGAAGTATAAAGTATAGTCCTCCCCTGGTCCACACTGCTTCGGCGGTCCTGGGTAAGATAGTTAGTTCTAGCTTGCCCTATGTGGAAGAGGACACAATACTTAATACTTAGAGTACAAGCATAAAGGAACACGGACCAAGCCGTACCGAGAGAATCGGTACTAGAGCCCTCGCGGTTCTACATTGTGAGCCCTCGTGGTTCAAACTAGATACTTTATGCAAGGCGTACTCAAAACTGTGGTGTGAAGTATAAAGTATAGTCCTCATCTGGTCCACGCTGCTTCGGCGGTCCTGGGTAAGATAGTTAATTCTAGCTTGCCCTATGTGGAAGAGGACACAATACTTAATACTGTGGTGTAATGGACAAGGTATAGTCCTCCACTGGTCCACGCTGCTCCGGCGGTCCTGGGTAAGATAGTTCATTCTAGCTTGCCCTATGTGGAAGAGGACTCAATACCCTACCTGTTGAGCTTGAAACAAAGTCATCACTTGGGCATGCTCATATTGCCATACAATATTCCATTATCTACTAATGAGCATGCAGCTATATGATTATAACCTGTAAACGATTACCCCGCCGTAGTTCAGCGCTTCAACCAAGTGATGACTTCAGTATGGCTAGTGTGTGAAGTATAAAGTATAGTCCTCCCCTGGTCCACACTGCTTCGGCGGTCCTGGGTAAGATAGTTAGTTCTAGCTTGCCCTATGGTGGAAGAGGACACCATACTTAATACTGTGGTGTAATGAACAAAGTATAGTCCTCCACTGGTCCACGCTGCTTTGCAGTCCTGGGTAAGATAGTTAGTTCTAGCTTGCCCTATGTGGAAGAGGGCATACAAGACAAAGTATAGTTCTCCCCTGGTCCACGCTGCTTCTGCGGTCCTGGGTAAGATAGTTAATTCTAGCTTGCCCTATGTGGAAGAGAGCATACATGAACCAAGAACGAAGGTTATGATCGAGGAATGATTCGACAACTAACCGATGGTATGAAATGTGAAGAATTCAAGCAAGCACACAATCAAGTCATCACTTGGGCATGCTCGATAGCCAACCCTATGACATTAACCTAGTAGAGCATGCGAAAACCAATATATACAAGTAATGTAAACGATGCCTCCCTAGTTCAGCGCTTCAACCAAGTGATGACTTCAGAATGGCTAAATCAAATCGGTTCAAAACATACCATCGGTACCCTATTGAAACACACAAGTCGATATCAAACCTCATGATTGTGTAGTCCTCCACTGGTCCACGCCGCTTCGGCCGTCCTGGGTAAAATGGAACATTCCAGCTTGCCCTATGTGGAAGAGGGCACATTACTCAATACTGTGGTGTGAAGTATAAAGTTCAGTTCTCCCCTGGTCCACGCTGCTTCGGCGGTCCTGGGTAAGATAGTTCATTCTAGCTTGCCCTATGTGGAAGAGGACACTTCATACTTCGTCTCTAAGCGGCGGCTTGACTCCTCCCTACGGGGAACGGGTTTACGCGCACAGCGGCGGCTTACGCACTATGGCAGTCATGGATGCCTTACGTTTCTATGAAAAGTGTGTTCCTCCCCTGGTCCACGCTGCTTCGGCAGTCCTGGGTAAGATAGTTAGTTCTAGCTTGCCCTATGTGGAAGAGGACACGTAGACTTACTGTGGTGTGAAGTATAAAGTTCAGTTCTCCCCTGGTCCACGCCGCTTCGGCCGTCCTGGGTAAAATGGATTCATCCAGCTTGCCCTATGTGGAATGAGGACACTTTATGCTTCGTCTCTAAGCGGCGGCTTGCTCCTCCCTACGGGGAACGGGTATACGCGCACAGCGGCGGCTTACGTTATGGCAGTCATGGATGCCTTACGTTTCCATGAAAAGTGTGTTCCTCCCCTGGTCCACGCTGCTTCGGCAGTCCTGGGTAAGATAGTTAGTTCTAGCTTGCCCTATGTGGAAGAGGACACGTAGACTTACTGTGGTGTGAAGTATAAGGTTCAGTTCTCCCCTGGTCCACGCCGCTTCGGCCGTCCTGGGTAAAATGGATTCATCCAGCTTGCCCTATGTGGAATGAGGACACTTTATGCTTCGTCTCTAAGCGGCGGCTTGCTCCTCCCTACGGGGAACGGGTATACGCGCACAGCGGCGGCTTACGCAAGTTAGTCACCCTCGGCAGTGGATCACTCGGCTCATGGATCGATGAAGACCGCAGCTAACTGCGCGTCATAATGTGAACTGCAGGACACATGAACATTGATAAGTTGAACGCATATTGCACGTCGTGGGAACCTACCATGATGTACAGATGACTGAGCGCTTATATTTGAGAAATGTATCGCATACATTTAACTACGCCGTGACACCCGTCACGAGACGTGCACCATGATGTTAACTAGGGTCGCGACGACCCGCTAGCATTAAAGAACCCGTGGTTTACAATATACTGGCATTGGAATTCGAAGTATTTAGAGCGTCCGTGTTCCCGCGTGAGGCGGAAGTACGAGGAGAAGGCGTGCTTGTGGTGTCTGTGGTGGTGTTTACTGATGTCTAGCTTCAGCTTATTTATTTATTTAAATAGAAGCGAAGATGTGTAAAGTGGTCAAAACATCCATTACAACACGACTGGTCTTTCTGGTGGTCGACCTAGGCGACTTTGTTCGACGACCACCACCCCATGGAACTAAAAGACGTCCCTTGATACGGACCACCGATACATTTTCCGGCCTGTCTAAACTACACTCATCGAAATTTTTTTGGGTCCCCACCGTCATACAAGTTTGCCTAGGTCAAGTTTTTCTCAATACAGCATCCCTACTTAAAGCCATCTCGGACTTAGTCGATTTTTCATAAATTCATAGAAATTCATATGTTAGGATGCTGCGAGATGAATGGGATGCTGCATGGAGATGAATCTTGATCTCCTACATCTCTCATCTCAATACAGCATCCCTACTTAAAGGCATCTCGGACTTAGTCGATTTTTCATAAATTCATAGAAATTCATATGTTAGGATGCTGGGAGATGAATGGGATGCTGCATGGAGATGAATCTTGATCTCCTACATCTCCCATCTTAATACAGCATCCCTACTTAAAGGCATCTCGGACTTAGTCGATTTTTCATAAATTCTAAGAAATTCATATGTTAGGATGCTGGGAGATGAATGGGATGCTGCATGGAGATGAATCTTGATCTCCTACATCTCCCATCTCAATACAGCATCCCTACTTAAAGGCATCTCGGACTTAGTCGATTTTTCATAAATTCATAGAAATTCATATGTTAGGATGCTGCGAGTTGAATGGGATGCTGCATGGAGATTAATCTTGATCTCCTACATCTCTCATCTCAATACAGCATCCCTACTTAAAGCCATCTCGGACTTAGTCGATTTTTCATAAATTCTAAGAAAAACATATGTTAGGATGCTGCGAGATGAATGGGATGCTGCATGGAGATGAATCTTGATCTTCTTCATCTCCCATCTTAATACAGCATCCCTACTTAAATGCATCTCGGACTTAGTCGATTTTTCATAAATTCTAAGAAAAACTTATGTTAGGATGCTGCGAGATGAATGGGATGCTGCATGGAGATGAATCTTGATCTTCTTCATCTCCCATCTTAATACAGCATCCCTACTTAAAGGCATCTCGGACTTAGTCGATTTTTCATAAATTCTAAGAAATTCATATGTTAGGATGCTGGGAGATGAATGGGATGCTGCATGGAGATGAATCTTGATCTCCTACATCTCCCATCTCAATACAGCATCCCTACTTAAAGGCATCTCGGACTTAGTCGATTTTTCATAAATTCATAGAAATTCATATGTTAGGATGCTGCGAGATGAATGGGATGCTGCATGGAGATGAATCTTAATCTGCTACATCTCCCATCTCAATACAGCATCCCTACTTAAAGGCATCTCGGACTTAGTCGATTTTTCATAAATTCATAGAAATTCATATGTTAGGATGCTGGGAGATGAATGGGATGCTGCATGGAGATGAATCTTGATCTCCTACATCTCCCATCTTAATACAGCATCCCTACTTAAAGCCATCTCGGACTTAGTCGATTTTTCATAAATTCTAAGAAATTCATATGTTAGGATGCTGCGAGATGAATGGGATGCTGCATGGAGATGAATCTTGATCTTCTTCATCTCCCATCTTAATACAGCATCCCTACTTAAAGGCATCTCGGACTTAGTCGATTTTTCATAAATTCATAGAAATTCATATGTTAGGATGCTGGGAGATGAATGGGATGCTGCATGGAGATGAATCTTGATCTCCTACATCTCCCATCTTAATACAGCATCCCTACTTAAAGCCATCTCGGACTTAGTCGATTTTTCATAAATTCTAAGAAAAACATATGTTAGGATGCTGCGAGATGAATGGGATGCTGCATGGAGATGAATCTTGATCTTCTTCATCTCTCATCTTAATACAGCATCCCTACTTAAAGGCATCTCGGACTTAGTCGATTTTTCATAAATTCTAAGAAAAACATATGTTAGGATGCTGGGATATGAATGGGATGCTGCATGGAGATGAATCTTGATCTCCTACATCTCCCATCTCAATACAGCATCCCTACTTAAAGGCAGTTCGGACTAAGTCGATTTTTCATAAATTCTAAGAAATTCATATGTAAGGATGCTGCGAGATGAATGGGATGCTGCATAGAGATGAATTTTGATCTTCTTCATCTCTCATCTTAATACAGCATCCCTACTTTAAGTCATCTCGGACTTAGTTGATTTTTCATAAATTCTAAGAAAAACATATGTTAGGATGCTGCGAGATGAATGGGATGCTGCATGGTGATGAATCTTGATCTTCTTCATCTCCCATCTCAATACAGCATCCCTACTTAAAGGCAGTTCGGACTAAGTCGATTTTTCATAAATTCTAAGAAATTCATATGTTAGGATGCTGATAGATGAATGGGATGCTACATGGAGATGAATCTTGATCTTCTTCATCTCCCATCTTAATACAGCATCCCTACTTAAAGGCATCTCGGACTTAGTCGATTTTTCATAAATTCTAAGAAAATCATATGTTAGGATGCTGCGAGATGAATGGGATGCTGCATGGAGATGAATCTTGATCTTCTTCATCTCTCATATTAATACAGCATCCCTACTTAAAGGCATCTCGGACTTAGTCGATTTTTCATAAATTCTAAGAAATTCATATGTTAGGATGCTGCGAGATGAATGGGATGCTGCATGGAGATGAATCTTGATCTTCTTCATCTCCCGTCTTAATACAGCATCCCTACTTAAAGGCACCTCGGACTTAGTCGATTTTTCATAAATTCTAAGTAAAACATATGTTAGGATGCTGCGAGATGAATGGGATGCTGCATGGAGATGAATCTTGATCTTCTTCATCTCCCATCTTAATACAGCATCCCTACTTAAAGGCATCTCGGACTTAGTCGATTTTTCATAAATTCTAAGAAATTCATATGTTAGGATGCTGCGAGATGTATGGGATGCTGCATGGAGATGATTCTTGATCTTCTTCATCTCCCATCTCAATACAGCATCCCTACTTAAAGGCATCTCGGACTTAGTCGATTTTTCATAAATTCTAAGAAAAACATATGTTAGGATGCTGCGAGATGTATGGGATGCTGCCTGGAGATGAATCTTGATCTTCTACATCTCCCATCTCAATACAGCATCCCTCTTTAAAGGCATCTCGGACTTAGTCGAATTTTCATAAATTCTAAGAAAAACATATGTTAGGATGCTGCGAGATGAATGGGATGCTGCATGGAGATGAATTTTGATCTTCTTCATCTCTCATCTTAATACAGCATCCCTACTTAAAGGCATCTCGGACTTAGTCGAATTTTCATAAATTCTAAGAAAAACATATGTTAGGATGCTGGGATATGAATGGGATGCTGCATGGAGATGAATCTTGATCTCCTACATCTCCCATCTCAATACAGCATCCCTACTTAAAAGCATCTCGGACTTAGTCGATTTTTCATAAATTCTAAGAAAAACATATGTTAGGATGCTGCGAGATGAATGGGATGCTGCATGGAGATGAATTTTGATCTTCTTCATCTCTCATCTTAATACAGCATCCCTACTTAAAGGCATCTCGGACTTAGTCGAATTTTCATAAATTCTAAGAAAAACATATGTTAGGATGCTGGGATATGAATGGGATGCTGCATGGAGATGAATCTTGATCTCCTACATCTCCCATCTCAATACAGCATCCCTACTTAAAAGCATCTCGGACTTAGTCGATTTTTCATAAATTCTAAGAAAAACATATGTTAGGATGCTGCGAGATGAATGGGATGCTGCATGGAGATGAATCTTGATCTTCTTCATCTCTCATCTTAATACAGCATCCCTACTTAAAGGCATCTCGGACTTAGTCGATTTTTCATAAATTCTAAGAAAAACATATGTTAGGATGCTGAGAGATGAATGTGATGCTGCATGGAGATAAATCTTGATCTTTTACATCTCCTATCTTAATACAGCATCCCTACTTAAAGGCATCTCGGACTTAGTCGATTTTTCATAAATTCTAAGTAAAACATATGTTAGGATGCTGCGAGATGAATGGGATGCTGCATGGAGATGAATCTTGATCTTCTTCATCTCCCATCTTAATACAGCATCCCCACTTAAAGGCATCTCGGACTTAGTCGATTTTTCATAAATTCTAAGAAATTCATATGTTAGGATGCTGCGAGATGAATGGGATGCTGCATGGAGATGAATCTTGATCTTCTTCATCTCTCATATTAATACAGCATCCCTACTTAAAGGCATCTCGGACTTAGTCGATTTTTCATAAATTCTAAGAAATTCATATGTTAGGATGCTGGGAGATGAATGGGATGCTGCATGGAGATGAATCTTGATCTTCTTCATCTTCCATCTGAAAACAGCATCCCTACTTAAAGGCATCTCGGACTTAGTCGATTTTTCATAATTTCTAAGAAAAACATATGTTAGGATGTTGCGAGATGAATGGGATGCTGCATGGAGATGAATCTTGATCTTCTTCATCTCCCATCTGAAAACAGCATCCCTACTTAAAGCCATCTCGGACTTAGTCGATTTTTCATAAATTCATATAAATTCATATGTTAGGATGCTGGGAGATGAATGGGATGCTGCATGGAGATGAATCTTGATCTCCTACATCTCTCATCTCAATACAGCATCCCTACTTAAAGCCATCTCGGACTTAGCCGATTTTTCATAAATTCATCGAAATTCATATGTTAGGATGCTGCGAGATGAATGGGATGCTGCATGGAGATGAATCTTGATCTTCTTCATCTCCCATCTTAATACAGCATCCCTACTTAAAGGCATCTCGGACTTAGTCGATTTTTCATAAATTCTAAGAAATTCATATGTTAGGATGCTGGGAGATGAATGGGATGCTGCATGGAGATGAATCTTGATCTCCTACATCTCTCATCTCAATACAGCATCCCTACTTAAAGCCATCTCGGACTTAGTCGATTTTTCATAAATTCTAAGAAAAACATATGTTAGGATGCTGCGAGATGAATGGGATGCTGCATGGAGATGAATCTTGATCTTCTTCATCTCCCATCTTAATACAGCATCCCTACTTAAATGCATCTCGGACTTAGTCGATTTTTCATAAATTCTAAGAAAAACATATGTTAGGATGCTGCGAGATGAATGGGATGCTGCATGGAGATGAATCTTGATCTTCTTCATCTCCCATCTTAATACATCATCCCTACTTAAAGGCATCTCGGACTTAGTCGATTTTTCATAAATTCTAAGAAATTCATATGTTAGGATGCTGGGAGATGAATGGGATGCTGCATGGAGATGAATCTTGATCTCCTACATCTCCCATCTTAATACAGCATCCCTACTTAAAGCCATCTCGGACTTAGTCGATTTTTCATAAATTCTAAGAAATTCATATGTAAGGATGCTGGGAGATGAATGGGATGCTGCATGGAGATGAATCTTGATCTCCTACATCTCCCATCTCAATACAGCATCCCTACTTAAAGGCATCTCGGACTTAGTCGATTTTTCATAAATTCTAAGAAATTCATATGTTAGGATGCTGGGAGATGAATGGGATGCTGCATGGAGATGAATCTTGATCTTCTTCATCTCCCATCTTAATACAGCATCCCTACATAAAGGCATCTCGGACTTAATCGATTTTTCATAAATTCTAAGAAAAACATATGTTAGGATGCTGCGAGATGAATGGGATGCTGCATGGAGATGAATCTTGATCTTCTTCATCTCCCATCTTAATACAGCATCCCTACTTAAAGGCATCTCGGACTTAGTCAATTTTTCATAAATTCTTAGAAATTCATATGTTAGGATGCTGCGAGATGAATGGGATGCTGCATGGAGATGAATCTTGATCTTCTTCATCTCCCATCTCGATACAGCATCCCTACTTAAATGCATCTCGGACTAAGTCGATTTTTCATAAATTCTAAGAAAAACATATGTTAGGATGCTGCGAGATGAATGGGATGCTGCATGAAGATGAATCTTGATCTTCTTCATCTCCCATCTTAATACAGCATCCCTACTTAAAGGCATCTCGGACTTAGTCGATTTTTCATAAATTCTAAGAAATTCATATGTTAGGATGTCGGGAGATCAATGGGATGCTGCATGGAGATGAATCTTGATCTCCTACATCTCCCATCTTAATACAGCATCCCTACTTAAAGGCATCTCGGACTTAGTCGATTTTTCATAAATTCTAAGAAATTCATATGTTAGGATGCTGAGAGATGAATGGGATGCTGCATGTAGATAAATCTTGATCTTCTTCATCTCCCATCTCAATACAGCATCCCTCTTTAAAGGCATCTCGGACTTAGTCGATTTTTCATAAATTCTAAGAAAAACATATGTTAGGATGCTGCGAGATGAATGGGATGCTGCATGGAGATGAATCTTGATCTCCTACATCTCCCATCTCAATACAGCATCCCTACTTAAAGGCATCTCGGACTTAGTCGATTTTTCATAAATTCTAAGAAATTCATATGTTAGGATGCTGCGAGATGTATGGGATGCTGCATGGAGATGATTCTTGATCTTCTTCATCTCCCATCTCATTACAGCATCCCTTCTTAAAGGCATCTCGGACTTAGTCGATTTTTCATAAATTCTAAGAGATTCATATGTAAGGATGCTGCGAGATGAATGGGATGCTGCATGGAGATGAATCTTAATCTTCTTCATCTCCCATCTTGATAGAGCATCCCTACTTTAAGGCATCTCGGACTTAGTCGATTTTTCATAAATTCTAAGAAAAACATATGTTAGGATGCTGCGAGATGCATGGGATGCTGCATGGAGATGAATCTTGATCTTCTTCATCTCCCATCTTAATACAGCATCCCTGCTTAAAGGCATCTCGGACTTAGTCGATTTTTCATAAATTCTAAGAAAAACATATGTTAGGATGCTGGGAGATGAATGGGATGCTGCATGGAGATGAATCTTGATATTCTTCATCTCCCATCTTAATACAGCATCCCTGCTTAAAGGCATCTCGGACTTAGTCGATTTTTCATAAATTCTAAGAAAAACATATGTTAGGATGCTGCAAGATGAATGGGATGCTGCATGGAGATAAATCTTGATCTTCTACATCTCCCATCTTAATACAGCATCCCTACCTAAAGGCATCTCGGACTTAGTCGATTTTTCATAAATTCTAAGAAAAACATATGTTCGGATGCTGCGAGATGAATGGGATGCTGCATGGAGATGAATCTTGATATTCTTCAACTCCCATCTTAATACCGCATCCCTGCTTAAAGGCATCTCGGACTTAGTCGATTTTTCATAAATTCTAAGAAAAACATATGTTAGGATGCTGCGAGATGAATGGGATGCTGCATGGAGATGAATCTTGATATTCTTCATCTCCCATCTTAATACAGCATCCCTGCTTAAAGGCATCTCGGACAAAGTCGATTTTTCATAAATTCTAAGAAAAACATATGTTAGGATGCTGCGAGATGAATCGGATGCTGCA